>NW_021832440.1:0-247144 GCF_006345805.1 Octopus sinensis | reverse complement strand
TTCGGCGAAAAAAATAAAAAATAAAACTATTTCAAGGCGAATTCGGGAACTTTCACAAAATATCGAAACGCAGTTACTGATTAGATTACATAATTCTTATGGTTTTGCCATTAAAATTGACGGGTTCACTGATGTTGAAGACCGGAAATTTTACTTGTTTTTGTTCGATACCCGTTTGACGATATTATTGAAGAAGATGTGTTAATATGTGAATCATTGGAAAGTAATTCTACTAGGGAAAATATTTTCAACTGAACGAAGCTGATTGCCTTACCGCCCAAGGAACCGGAAGTCTCAACTGCGAATGGGAGGAATTGGAACTTTTCCATAAGTAAGGAGTACTTCCGCATCTTTTTGCATTCCGAGGTTGTGGCAATAGAACCATGGGCGGATGCGGACATCAGAACGTTCTGAGGCGAGAAAGAGTCCACACACGTACAAATTAGGAAACCAATCTTTTGTTATAGAGAATTGCATATTTAGTTTTCATTTACGCGAAACTTAATAAATTTACATTATCATTTCACAAAAATTTTAGACTGTTTAATAATTTAATTGGAAGACTTCTGCAGAAAAAAATTGACCTTAAAAATTCTCCCTTAAACTTGGGAACTTTTCACTATTTTTGTAAGATCATTTTATTGTCTTATAAATATAAATCACTTGAGATGTACGATTTTTTAGAGACAAGTTTCTTATTGGATATAAACCAGGACTGTTGAAAAGATTTTTGATATGTTTTAGGAAATACCTTGAAAGGATATTTTTATTTACAGTAATTGTTAACTTTTGTAAGGATGAGCTAATTAGTAATAATATCATAAATGAAACTAGAAAGAATGGAAATGAATAGAAATTGGAAGACATCCAGTTAAGTATATCCAGTTAAGTAGTCGTGTGTTAGTTAAGTATATCAATGAACACCCACATAACTTAATAGACCCGATTTCGACAATAACCTATGCGGTGTGCTATCAAATACTAAGTATAAAAATTATGAGAGTTTCAATTAGAGTATTAATATGAAGAGAAAAATTTAGCAGCGGCGAGAGTATCAAACAAATGTTTGATTGGAATGAAATCTGGCGATAGACTTGGTCATTCTAATACATTTACCATTCAGCAGTCATTTTTACTTGTGTTTTGAATCGTTGTCATGTTTGAATCTCCAGTTGTGTGTTAAATTCAATTTAGTAGCTCAATGTAACAGATATTTTTCTAGGATTTCGCAATATTTGAGCAAATTTATTTTTTTATTTATCAAAAATAGTTCACCGACGCCTGTTGATAAAAAACCGTTACAATTTCTAAATTTCTCTATACTTGTACCCTTTGGGAGGCCTTTGTAACTTGTTGTTTTAAGTCCAAAGAATGGTCTTTCCTCACCGACGTAATAATTTTAGTACTATTATAAATGCACTTTTTCGATGGCATGGATCATGAAAAAGCTTGCGCAGCACAGGAAACAATAAGAGTTATTAGTTTAGTCAATTTACTCCTATCTTGATTAACCAATTTTATTAAAATGATGCTAATCAATCATTTCAAAGAAAAAACAAGCTACCAAAAGATAGTCATTCGTACATTATTGTAGAAAAAAATTATATTTCTTGATAGCCCAATCATCTTTAGCCATGTTAAATTTAACATTTATTCAATTAAAGTGTAATTTTAATCATATTTATTTGAAATTTATGAAAATATAATTGATAGAAAAGGAGTTGAAAAGAATACCAGATATTAATATACACCCCTCGTCACTGAAAACCGGACAAGCTATTTTTGATGATTTTATTAATTAAATATGAAAAATCAAAAACTTAAGCTTAATATTTTTACTTAATAATAATCATTGTGTAATAATTATTAATTATACTATTATAGAACTAATATTTAAAGCAGAATTTCAATTTACTTAAGACATGTAAAACCGGACAAAAATAAAAACAAGTCATTTAGTAGTTAATATGTCCACCATTTGCACTGAAAATTTTATAACATCTATTTTTCATAGACATTACTAGTTTTTTCAATAATTCTGGTGATATATTATTCCATATTTCTGTTAATTTGTCCTTTAGTTCATTTTTGTTTTTGACTACATTTTTTGATAATTCTCTCTTCATTTCTGTCCATAGATGTTCTATCGGGTTTAGATCCGGTGATCGAGCAGGCCATTGAAGTAAAATAATGTTTTTTTCTTTAATATAATCTTGTATCATTTTATATTTATGGCAAGGTGCATTATCCTGTTGTAAAATAAATGAGTCTATCCCGAATTTTTTGGCACATTCGAATATATTATTAGATAAAATATTAATATATTTTGCGCCATTAAGAATTTCATCAATAAAAACAAGATTACCGACTCCGTTATACTAGAAACTGCCCCAGACCATTACTTTTCCACCACCGAATTTTACAGTTGGGATAATATTGCATTTTTTGTATGCAGAACCATTTTCTCTATACACTATTTGATGCTTATTGATATTAAAAATATCAAAAGACCATTCATCAGTAAAAATTACCGACTTCCATGTCTCGTCGGAAATGCTTAAAAATGATTTCGTAATTTCACGTCTTAAAATTATATTTTTTGTGGATAAAAGAGGTTTTCTTTTAGCAGCTCGGCCATATAATCCTTTCTTATTTAAAACTCGAGACACTATTCTTGTTGAAATTTTTGTTTGAACATAGTTTTAATTTCGATGCTAAGAGTTTTGGCACTTTTATGAGGGGTATTATTTGATGATAGTTCTACTAAAATCAAAATTTCTTCCTCTATCAATATTTTCTTTCTTTCAGTTTTCGGATGTATATGAATATAGATTTATTTAAAAAGGATATCATTATCGAAAAACTGTACGATCATACTTAGTCGTAAATACCCGTTCCCATCCGAACACGGCAGTTAAGCGATTACAGGCTGTTCTAGTACTTGGCTGGGTGACCGCCTGGGAACAATCAGTGTCGTACAATTTTTTCACAATACAGTATTTCTCGAGTATAGCACGCACATTTTGCTATATAATTCCAATAGATAGGGTGGGTGTTATAATCAATAACTAAAATAAACGCGCAAGCAATCCGTTCGGCTGTGCTATAACCCCTGAATAAATCTTTAATTTGAAAGAATAATGCATTTTAACTAAAATAAATTACAAATTTTTGCTCGGTACGGTTTCACGTCATCTTGTAAAGCCGATCGAAAATCGGCAAACTGAGACCATAGAATCAAATCTTTTTAAGTTTTTAGAACTTTTTGTAGGAAAAGTATTTGTTTTGTATTTAGATAATTGACCTGACCGATCTGGCGTCCCGGTAAGTCTGAATGATGACAATAAATGTTTGATTTTCCGTATACTCAATTCTCAAAACATCTTCAAGAATCCATTAGAATTTTTGAAATTACATAGTTGTAACTATCCGCAAAAATGTTTCCTTTCTTTTTTGGAATGTAACTTTCGACTTCATTTCCTCCATCCATTCAATCAATTTCTCTTCAAGCTTTGAAACGTGGCACCTTTTTTCCTATATTTTCTTTGGATAGATTTCCGGTAATGGGTTCGCTTTGGGGTCATTTTGATCAAGATTTAAACACGTTTTGTATTGGAGGAGTCTTTTATGATTGACTGTTATTTGCTTATCATTGTCAAGGAGGTCTATTTTCGTGTCCCCTGTCTTGTATCTTCCAGCAACATCAGTAACTGAAACATCCGAAACTCTCACGAAATGAGATTTAATGTTGAGATTAACACTAAGGTATAGTATGGCGGATCTGATTTCAGTACGGGTCGGACTTCTGTTCCAATCTTCAACTGTGGAATAAATAATTCCAGGGTGACATTACACCCCTCGGAGTGCATCCCTATCAATAGATCTGTCTACCTAGACGACAATATATTCCCTTCTTCACTTTGTATAGCCTGGGTTGTCCACAGTTTATCTTTACGGTTCATTGTGATTGGAGAGAGATCATGTAGTTGACCAGGTGTTGAAATTGAAGGCGGGTGCCGTGACGATCGGAATGCCTGGAATAAATGTTTGTAAAATTGGACTATAATTTTTGAATAACTTGTGTAGTGAACTTTCTAGCTTTTTTTGTAGATGATAATGAGAACAGAAAAAATAAGTAACTCAAAGAACAGTCAAAAGCCTAAGGGTCAGATCAACGACACCCCATTTTGTATTGAATGGCAGTTTCCGCAGAGCACAGCAACCAAGATTCGCTGAAAGAGCCAGCTCGTCTCCCTCCGGTCGTTTGTTATCGAGGATATCCTCCTAACAATGTCAGTGAGGAGTTGAGTCGCGGCCTTGCCGAAGATTCTTGAGGTTTCAAAGGCAAGAGGAGCAAACTCAAAAGAGTCTGAAATACACAGGTATTCAAGGGAAACCAGCCAACTTTAGAGCCCTCCTGACAATGTCGTAAAGTTGACTAATTACTTAATGTTATTACTAATTTGATTATAAAAAAATTGCTGTGATGTCAGATAATTTCGGTTTATTCGACTTTTTAAAGACAAGAGTTCTTGAAAATGATCCGTTTGGGACTAATTCAGAGGAGCCATGAAGGTTTTTTGATCTCAAAACGATCTTAGGCTCTTCGAGGCTCAATTCCCGCGGCGGTAAAAAACAATAATCATTGACCGCAATTAATAGACACGAGAGCAAGCAATGACTGTTCTGTAGGTATTTGTATATTTAGAAATCCAGTTTTGCTCAAGAAAAGTGGGAATCTTGCTGGTCTTGAAAGTAGAAAATCTACGATTGCAAGATTTCTCACTTTCAAGTACCATTTGAAAGTTTACACTAAATTGTATATAAACCGTATTAAGTAGTTATTAAATCAAAACTATTACATTCAACTTTCTTTAAGAGAGTTATCCTCAAACATTCAACTTTCACCCGGTATTGAGCTCTGAGAATTCGAAAAAGTGATTAGAATATCTGTCAAATACTTATGGACAGTCATATCCAATTTCAACCGGCAAACAAAGGAAGATTTCTCAGTATTCTTATCTTGAAAATAAAATACTTGAAATTTAAGTAAATTGACAATATTGAATTTGATAAAAATCCAACGTGAATATTTACTAAAAAATAAAGCATCTGCACTCTATTTTGGTCCAATGTCTATGAATACTTAAATTGATGTTAATGAATCTTGGAGGTGGCTGACCTATGGAAACAATTTCATCCGATCATTTCATAAAATTAATGTCAAATGAACTGAAAGCAATCTAAGTGAAAATCATAACATCCAGAGGTAATTTTTAGTGCACTGGAAGGTTCAGAACACAAATGTCGGGGTAATCCCTATTTTATTTACATGCGATAGAGTGGTGACAACATTTTAAAACACTTTAGAGAGAATGATTTTTAAATAAAGCTATACTATGAAAATCGAAAAGTATAAAAATCAAGATTGCGTTGATTAAATATTAAATTAACAAAAAAGTAGATTCGACGGGAAAAGAATTTTCAGATATGTTACAAAAGGTTATGATATAACATCAAAATTATTGAATTAAGAATAAAATGTATTTAAAACAAAAAATAATCAATCTGGTTGATAGAAGCGAATGATTTGACTATCCGTCCATTCCTTCTCAGCAGCATCGGGCTCACAGTTGAGTCGCTGCTCCAATTCGGAAAAATCAGAAAATCGACCGTTTCGTAACTTATTCTTGATACTCAAGTCTGGGAGGGGTGAATTAATAGGAGACAAGCGTACTGCAGAATTGGTTTGAATGAGAAGAGGACGTTTGGGCTGAGGAATTAGGAAAGGAGAGTTAGGCATTAAGGGATTTTGTGTGCGCGTAATTGGCTGATTAGTTTTCAGAAGTTGTTTATCTCCATTGGCAATTTTCATAGTGTTCATTCTTCTCAAAAGTTGATCTTGTTCTCTTGCATGTTTCCGTGCTTGCATACTTTTTAAGCGTCTTTTGAACAAATTACACAATTTAGCTCCACAATGCTGGTTAGTGCAGTCCAAAATATGTGTCTCATAATTCGAATAATAATTCTACAAAGTTTGCATGTCTGACGATGAGGACACATGTTATTCATATAATGTGGAAGTAGACATTCTCGATACTGAGAACAGAGAGGCCGTCCACATTTTGAGTCGTGGCAGAAAACAGTGTGTCCCACTTTACCCTTCCACTTTTCTATTGCTGCATCTGTAATTATGGTGGAGGTGTCTGCTTTATCGAGGCCAATTCTGACTAAAGGATGAGGATGCGAATTATTTTCTGCACAAATTTGGCACAAGTCAAAGTCGCTGCATTGATTACAGTGATGTCTTTCATGTACAATCTCCTTTTGGCAATTGTTGCAGTGAAACATCAAGTGATGGAGACACAACTCAACTACAATGGATTGAGTAGAATAAAAGGCTCTTCTTTTGGTGGAGAACTCGTAGTTTTTATCTCGACAAAAGGTAAGGAAAGAATCGCGACTGTCGATGAGCTCACACTTCATCGGAGGATCAGGGTCGACGATTGTTGTGAGGTGACAATTCAGTCTGCTCGAATGCAATTCAATAACAAAGAAGCCACTTCGCTGCTTGTCAAGCATGTTCATCAACTTGTCCGACAAACTACTTTTTTTCTCTTTTTTACATTCCTCGTCACTTTTGATCATTTCCTCTATTCTAGCGGGCCAGAAATCTCCATCCATATACGGGATTTGAGTTGGACAAGTTATTGCGTTCTCATGCGCACAACTGTGTAGGTCCTACCACTTAGCAAAACAAACTTACTTGGTATGAACGAATTGCCTTCTGGTTTATCGCATTGTTAAGAATTACTTTGTACCATTCAATCAAACGTTTAGCCGTAGGAGTCTTTTGCTCAAAAGGATGGCAGTAGAATATGTAGTCGTCTCTATCACCTGGAGGGCATGCCCAGATGTGCACCCACGCGTAACTAACATTCAATTCACTCCAAACCCCAGTTTACGTACGTAATCCATGTAAGAAATTAGAATTTCGTGATACACCCGAGTCCGGATGAATTTTGGCTCAAAGAAGTGTACTGAGTCAAGATAGGAGATGTATACACGCCTTCAATTAAGATATAGATATACCGCTTATTAGGTTCAGGACACTCCGAGTCGTACTCCTGTGTATGGAAGGCAAAGAATGCCAGTTCCCTCCCCCACGCACCTGGAACACAAAAAGAGTCTTTGCTCTGTATGGAAATACGTCCGGCATGTCTACCCCGAACTTTGACTTGAACAGAGGCTTCACACTGCACTCTTTTATGGTGGAGGAGACGACCCTCACCAAGACCGTCCCAAAATCAATCCCACCACTCTCCGCTCGTAG
This sequence comes from Octopus sinensis, assembly GCF_006345805.1. Classification (NCBI taxonomy): domain Eukaryota; kingdom Metazoa; phylum Mollusca; class Cephalopoda; order Octopoda; family Octopodidae; genus Octopus; species Octopus sinensis. The sequence goes on along the minus strand of NW_021832440.1, from coordinate 239,811 downwards.
AAAGGTATTAATTCTCTCTTCAATATACACGCTCAACCTCGTTTGAGGAAGGTCTACAAATCAGACATAGACTTACTTCTGCATGTAAACTTTGGTGAAAAAGCACTCTCCATACACATGCGACACACAAACCCCCCAGAATAAAGTTCCTCGTGGTAAAGTACGCACACTTGGTGCACACGGCGACCACACTCAACACAATCCACGAAAGGCTCAGGCTCTCTTACATTATTTTTGGCTTGGACAAAGTCTTGTTTGGGGAGTTGAGTCGAGTCAGGTGATATGGTGATTTGCTCCTCGGCCGAATTAAAGCACTTGACACAACACACGTATTCCTCTCCTCCCTTACATAAATTTTGAATATATACTTTTTATATGAGAAATAATCAGCATCTGCCCCAATCTGACAACTTAAAGAAGTACAGCAGTAAAGCACACGAAGGTTAAATAAATAAGTCCTCGAACAGCAGTAGCCCAATCTATTCATCGCCTCATCTCCCACTTCGTTAAATTTTGCTGACAACTACTCATGTAACCTCTTTTCTACTCTCATTGCCGCTCGAGTTATATTACTCTTCGATCCGTTGTATTTCCGTGCGTTTGAAAAAATGAGATTAACATCATCAATCAATTTCCACGGACAAGTGTACATCTTCCCAGACAAATTGCTTTTGAGTGTCGACAAATCCATTGGGGATTTTATTATGTCATAATAATCCTGGAATCCGACCAAAAATCAACCTCAGCCATGTCTTTTACAGGATCCACAGGGTAACGGAAAACGAATGAATCGGGGACGGAATCCCACAGGATATCTACAACTTTCAAAAATTCCTCGCTTATGTCTTCACTGCTGACATCTCACAATTTCATCGCATTCACTTACTTTTTTTGGTCTTCTTTTCATCTACGTGGGCTCTCAGGTTTATCATGCTTCCAGGACTATTTTGTAACTTCTGCAATACTTCGAGCAAACGGTTTCGGTAATCAACCTACCAATTAATTCACTTTAGCAAACTCTGCCAAGAGATATCTCAAATATCTCCATTTCTTCACGGGCTACAATATTGGTTAATTCAGAAGAGTAAGCTGTATTATTATCAATTAATTTATTTGTGCTAAATAAAATAAAAAAGGCCTAGTACAGCCACTTTCGACAGTTTTCTCTTTCTTCTGGAGTTATCTGGTTTGATTGAGCTGGAGAATAAATCTGATCATTTTGTTGCGAGACAGACGAAATTGACAATTTAGATTTGTTATGATCTTGCATGAAATATATATTAAAAATATTGCGCAACAAAAAGAGAAAATTTTAATTATTAAATTTGATTATTAATAAAATACATCTTAATTCAAATTAATTTCCCTTTTATTAGTGACCAAGAAAGTCTGAAAAAATATGTTTTTATATTCAAATTGATATGTGACTTTGATAAATTCCTCTTAACAACTCTTTTTGCTTCTCCTCCTTCCGCCAGGCTCATGGGCCAGAATACAACTTCAATGTGCCCAGCAGGTTCCACTGATGTCTCATGGCAGGTTTTCTCAACTCGTATGAATGTATTAATTATCTCTTCAATTGTTAATCCAGAGATAATCAAGACGGCCGTTTTCAATAGCAAAATTTTTCTGAGATACGTCTCATCGAAAGAAAGTGAGTTCATTTTTGCACTGTATTTGTGATCTTATCGCCTGAAAATTCGTTTCACGTAAAACTGAATATATTACTTAATCTCTTCTACTGTAGGGATCCCACGATCTACCCATCCGGGAATATGATCGTTCAGCCTATGTTTAAATGCTAGTTTCAGCGTGTGGCGGCGAATTCTTTCTAATTCTGAGACGATATTCTGATACTGTTTAAAAGTACCACGCTTACAGTTTAAATAAAAGACTGGAAAAATAGGTGTATGATAGACAAATATAAAGGTTTTTGAGTCCAGATGCACGTCTAAAACGGAGAGCGTCTAAAACGGAAAGCTGCCATGGCTTTTTTCGTGTGTGAAGTGAATAGATGGATTTCTCGTCCATCCTGAGACCGGATAGATATCGTCGAACAATCTCTTCAAAGATTCAGGATTTCGACAGAAACTATTTTTATAAAACTCAAAAAAGCGGATATGACTAAACCATTTTGAGGTGAGTAGATTACTACCCGGACAGGCATCGTTCCGCGATTAGAGAGTCATTAGAGATGTTTAGTGGAAATCATCGGCATGTGACTCATAGGCAGTTAAATGACAGAGCGCAAGAGTATAATCCTGTTTTGAAATAAAATAAATTATATAAGAAAGTGAGTTATATATTAAATTTGTTAATTTAATGTATTAGTTTGTCGAGTGTTCGATTATTAGTTCACAAAATGAGAGTGCTTCCTGCAATTTGTAACTTTTAAAAATAATTTTGTTTGTTAATGTTTCTTTTTTGCATTTGAATTCGTTCTTAGCATTCGGGGGCAATTTAGCATCAGTAATTCGAGTGCATTGTATTATGCCTTTTTCAGGAGTCACCACAAAGATATCAAAGTAACGAGGACGCTCTGTAAACTAGAGGAAACTGAAACTACCTAGTGTTGTATTTCCATAGTATATGATAATCTTTTTAAGAAGGACTGTTTTGCTGAACGAATAATTCATCTGTGCATAAAAATTTCCTTTCGAAATGGCGCATGTAGATTTATCCCCGTCAGTGGCCATTTTTACCGGGTTTTCAGAGAACGTTTTAGTCATTTGCAAAAAAATTTTTAGGTTTGGGAGTTTTTTTTCTTGTAATTCTACAAGATATACATTTATTGTCCACTTGAAGCAAGAGTGGTAGTTGCAGTATCCTTTGTGTACTGGCATATAAAAGGTAGTCTTGCAAAACAGAGGTAGTCGAACCATCTTCCAGTTTTTATGTCCATTCCTACACAGTCTTCACGTTTATTTTGTTTATTGGGCTCAGTCTTGTACCAGTTAGAATATGTCTGAAGATTTTAATAATAAACAATTGCCATTGAATCCCCGTTATGATCTACAAATAAGCCCTCCATCATAATGTCGTTATAGCCAAGCCAGATAGCGATCGAATTAAATTTTATGATTTTTAATAATTCTTAAAATATACTGAATACGCTCACCCAAAATTGTGCCAAGCTCATCACTGTCTTTTATCGTAAGAGGGAATTTCTTTGACTTTAAACACATATTTGTGGCTTCTGAAAATGAAAGGAGATCATTTGGGAAAAGAAAATAGCATTTTCCCTTTTTACATATATCTCCTGCCTCTATTTTATTATTACTGGACTAATTCAGAATACTTGATAAGTTCAGCAAGAATAATATTGCTAGCATTTATGGCCGCAATGTTATGGCATATATATAATATGTGACATGGGCAACTATGTCGCTATGGGCAGCCTGTACTTTTACGTGTTTTTATGGAAACCGTAGAAAACGTATTAAATATTGAATATAGCAATTTATATATGGAAGAGTGTAGATTAATCAATTATTCTAATTAAAAATTACATTTGAATTATCTTTTAAAAATGGCTTACCCAAAAGTATATTAATTTTAACAGCGTGGTTTCTCACACTTTGTGATGTCTGGGTTTAAGGGTTACGTCAGAAATATTAACGAATACAATCAATTTTTCTGCTGCCCACGGTTTTAGAGTGACGCGAGAAGATAACCGGCGATATCGTGTTTTAGCGTCTTAAAATCATAAGGGACCAATTTTGATTAGAAATCGCAAATAAATTAATGTTATTATATTATTTTTTAAAAATTATTATAATTAAATTTATATGTACAATACTGTGGCAACCCTAAATTTAAATTTTTTTAAAACTACATTTTTACAGTAACTTAGTAAAACATGAAAACAGTGAAAAACTCGAATTATTAAGACAAAGGATACTGAGAATTAATAGTTATTAACATTTTAATAAATGCATTCTCGCCTCCACAGGGATACGTATCATTTCTCCACCGCCATTCAAATTCCGCCAGATAAGAATTAAAAAGAACACGGGATGTCCCATTCATCCTTTTTAGCTTTTTCTTGGCGTGAGACCACAATGACTCGATTCCCTGCGTATGTGTGGAGCGATTGTTCTGGTCAACAAAATTGCGGCTGTGGTTGACTCTTAAATGATCGGAATATCCTAACAATTCGATTCTATTGTAGGCTGGCCAATAATCCGTACAGATATCGATCCGGTCTGTACATGAGTTTGGATTATTGGAATCAGCGTGTCTCGACTCCGATCAGGAACTTCGACCAGAAAAATATTCCTAGGGTTGCCCCTCTCTTTTCCACCAACAACCCAATGCCCTTCGTGCCAGGTACCTCTTGCGTATTTTCGATGAAAATATTTTGTTTCATCCACTTCTACGACAATTTGCAACATAGTTTCTGGGTTAATTCCACCAAGAGAACAAGGATGGTCCTCGACACACTTTACGCATACATCACGTAAAAAGTTGCCCCAATCAATTGATGTTTTTTTAAAGTCTGATCGAGTTTCTTTGCTGCAGATAATCGTTTCTGAATTGAGTGCCCAAAATAGATATAGTCCAAAATTTCCTTCAATTCAAAATGACTATGTGAGAAAAAGCTGCCATCTCGAATCGATTTTGAGAAATTGCATGTTTTACATTTCCATTTTAATTTTCGAGTCGGGATTTGTCTGAAAGAAGACGGCAATCCGTGCTGCAGTTTTCGCATTTCATCGAATTTTTGATTAGCTGATATTGAGCCAACCAATTGACCGTATCTTGCGTGGTCATTGTTATTTCCACAAAATCTCGGTGATTCAATTCAAATAGTAACAAATCATATGTTGGTTGAGTATTATTAACAATAATAGTCGATGCAGACGGCCTTCCACGAGACATCATTCAAAAATACTGATAAGCGTTGCAGATAATAATTATTTGATAATTATAATAATTTTAAAAAATAATATAATAATATTAATTTATTTGCGATTTCTAATCAAAATTGGTCCCTTATGATTTTAAGACGCTAAAACACGATATCGCCCAATGGCTCTTCCAATGAATCTCTATTGCGCTCCTGAAGGCAACGTTTTCTCGATCATTAGTAGTTTTAGATCAAAACTAACTTGATTTTTAAATCCGATTTAAACCAGTACTTATCGCATATCGTTCAAAAATGGTATAAATGCTATTTAAATTGAATTTTTTCGGGTTAATCTAAGATTAATAATTAATTAATACAATTTAAACTCACGTTTTATAATAATATAATGATCTTATTGTAATCATGATTAATTCTATCAAACTCTGTCTAAAAATAAGCCAAGTAATTTTAATAATCAAGAGCAGAAACAATGTGCTACTACCCTTTCTGGGCACAGTACAGCATGTCCGGGAGTCGTTTGATGCCTGAGGACATTCGGAAGAATCTCTGCACTCATCTCATTTACGCATTTGCTGACATCGACCCGTCTACATTGCAGATAATTCCCATCGGACAAGACGACGCTCATTCCTCAGGTCTAAGAACACTTTATTTTGTAGAACTGAACATGTACGAGCAGCTGTTGGCTATCAAAATCTCCCTTAATGTCAAGTTATTGATTTCTCTTCGCATCCCTCAGCTAAATTTCATGCCTTTTGGAGCTTCAAGGTTTTTGATTCTGGCTAGGAACGCCCTCGACTTTATGTGCGACATACATAATTTTGACGGAATTGATATATTTGGTTCAACGGATGGTCTTGAAGTGGTTATTAAGTTAGCAAAAGTACACCTTTGTGGTCAATGAAGTACATAAGCAGAGTGGCCACTAAGAAAAGCATGTCTACACTTCTCATTTCCCATGTAAAGGAGACAAATTTAAACAAAATAAAAAAAAACTATCTGAGTAGTATATTTATTTTCTTAAATTTAGAATTGTGGATTACGTAATAGTTGACGGATTTGATTTAAATCATCACCACGAAAACACTACTCAATTCCACAACGCACTAAACTGCAGTGGCGCACAAAACTGCATTGTTATTGATTGTATAACCTCTTTAGACTAGTTTGTTCAACGTGCTCCTCACTCTGAACATAAAGAGAAACAAATTATTGGTGGGAATAGCACTATATGCCAGACTATATGAACGATTCTACTCCTCGTCAGGAGAGATAGGTGCCCTGGCCATGCAGTCAACAAAAATTGGGAATTATACAAAAATGAGCGGAATTCTCGCTTACTATGAAGTGATGTATTAATTTAATAAAAGGTGTGCCGTTGGAATATCAAATGGGATTCTCACTTTGGTGCAGCGTATGCAACACAAAACGAATATTGGGTTTCGTTAGAGAGCGAACAGAGTTTGGAAGAGAAGGCAAAGTACATTTGTGCTATGAGATTTGCCGGGGCTGCTCTTTGGACTATTGACTTTGATGATTTCACTGGCAAGTTTTGCCAATCAAAACAATTCCCCCTCATTTCCGCTTTTCGGAAAAAACTAGATTCGTTTTCTCAAGTAAGCTTTTGGGACTATTAAAGACGTCAAGATTATTCTTGGCTGACGAGGAGTATAAAATCGGAATTGACGATTTTTATATTCCTAGGATAGAGTCACTAGTTGGGAAAGATAGCATTGAGGATGTTCTCTACGATTCTGGTTGGAATAAGTTGATGTTATTCAGAGGAGTGCCAAGATGTGGGGATTTATCCACAAAATGAAGAAAATATTTGTTCAAGTGAATATTTTGAGTGTCAAGATGTTGGAATGGTAAAAATAAAGCACAAATGTCATAATGATGAACTCTATGACCCTCAAAGCAGGACGTGTCTCGCGCCTCAAGTCGTTAGTTGTATTTATTAAATTGTGGGAAATTTATAAAAATGACTTTATTCATTTAAAACAAACTGCCGTAATCCGTGACAACTGTTTGTAAAAAAAATTTTCTGCAGTTTGGTTAAAATGAACAACTACGAAGTCTCGACTTACATGATGGGGTCCTTAAAACCTTCCCCCAAAAAAAAATTAAAAAAAATTTTCTGCATTTTGGTTAAAATGAACAACTACGATGTCCTCGACTTACATGATAAGGTCCTTGAAACCTTCCGCCAAAAATCAAAAAATTATTTTCTGCATTTGATTAAAATGAACAACGTTAATGTCCTCGACATTCATGATGAGGTCCATTAAAACCTTCGAGGCGAAAATCTCACGTATTAAGAATATCCTTGATGAAAACGACAGCGAGAATATTAACACTGATGAACTCCTAATTATTCGCGAGAAAGAAATTCAATTCATCCTATGTTTTTCTCTTTAAATTAAATGCATATATCATTATCGACATGAATCAAAATTAAAGCTATTATCAATTTGACTTTGACAGAATGTGCAATTACAGATTGCAACGACTTTGAATAGAGTGTGCAATTAACAGATTTTGAAAACCACTTTGATAGTTGAAACAACATTAGCACAATCCTTGACACAATTTACCACCAATTGACGCACGACCTTGAATAGAGTGTGCAATTAACAGATTTTGAAAAACACTTTGATAGTTGAAACCACATTAGCACAATCATTAAACACAATTTACCACCAATTGACAGCGCAATCAGAAGAATTTGCGTAAAAATATTAACTATTTAGTTAAGTTTTCGTAAGATAGAATTTATTTTCGGTATGCCTTTTTCCTAAACTTTTTATTATTCAAAAATAATTTTTTCAATAGATAACCGAAGGAGGGAAGACGACCTTAAGAAAGAAGTTTTTCGTAAAGATAGAATATTTTCTGTATGCCTTTTTTTCCTAATATTTTGTATTATTCACAAATAATTTTTAAATAGATAACCGAGGAGGAAAAACGAAGCTGAAGAAAAAAACGGTCCGCTTAAGGTAATTAATTAAATCTTTTTTGTGTTCGCTTTTTTGGCTGCTGCTACTCTGCCTGCCGCATTTCCGCCTGCCCCATCTCCGGCCGCCCCATTTCCGCCTGCCTCATTTCCGCCAGTGTTTGTTTAATCAAGGTCACTAAGCTAAATCTTCGGACTATAAAGGCATTATCTTAATTGGCTGTTAAAAAATTAGACAGGTTGTTGCCGTGGCGGCAGAGATTTTTTTGTTTATACTATTTTACAAATTTTTAAAGTTTTTTTTTGGTTTTTTATTTTTAAATTATTTATTTTTATTTGTTTTTTTTATTTTTTTTGTTATTTTTTACAAATTCAACCGGATTGAATTTTTAAACTCCTTAGATCCCTCTGGAATGCCGAATCATTTTTAAAGTTAAGATAGGCGTCCAGTGGTTTTATTACGAAATCTTGCGCCACCTAAATTATGCAACAGCCAGAACGAGGTTAGTTATCAAAAATTTGATGGCTAACGTTATAGAGGCGACGATATTAACAGGTAAGTATAGAGGTGAGGATGTTTATATTCCACGAATTCCGATAATTTCTGATGAATTACCATTTAGATTTAAAAGGCTGCAATTTCCTTTGAGGATGAGTTTTGCAATGACAATAAACAAGGCCCAGGGACAGTCATTAAAGGTAGTTGGGTTATTTTTAGAGAGTGAGTGCTTTTCACATGGACAGCTGTATGTGGGATGCTCGAGGGTAGGCAGAAGAGAAAATTTATTCATATATGCCAAGGAAGGAGGACGACAAACATCGTTTATCAACAGGCGATAGAATAGGGTTACATTAAAACAGGTAGTTTTATACATCTACATAAACTTATAGTTGTTTGATGAAACAGGCCCTCCGCAGGAGCTAGGTCGCGGTGAGCGAAGCGAGCTGCCGAGCTAGTATTCAATAAAAGCTTTCGGCGAAAAAAATAAAAAATAAAACTATTTCAAGGGGAATTCAGGAACTTTCACAAAATATCGAAACGCAGTTACTGATTAGATTAAATAATTCTAATGGTTCTGCCATTAAAATTGACGAGTTCACTGATGTTGAAGACCGGAAATTTTACTTGTTTTTGTTCGATACCCGTTTGACGATATTATTGAAGAAGATGTGTTAATATGTGAATCATTGGAAAGTAATTCTACTAGGGAAAATATTTTCAACTGAACGAAGCTGATTGCCTTACCGCCCAAGGAACCGGAAGTCTCAACTGCGAATGGGAGGAATTGGAACTTTTCCATAAGTAAGGAGTACTTCCGCATCTTTTTGCATTCCGAGGTTGTGGCAATAGAACCATGGGCGGATGCGGACATCAGAACGTTCTGAGGCGAGAAAGAGTCCACACACGTACAAATTAGGAAACCAATCTTTTGTTATAGAGAATTGCATATTTAGTTTTCATTTACGCGAAACTTAATAAATTTACATTATCATTTCACAAAAATTTTAGACTGTTTAATAATTTAATTGGAAGACTTCTGCAGAAAAAAATTGACCTTAAAAATTCTCCCTTAAACTTGGGAACTTTTCACTATTTTTGTAAGATCATTTTATTGTCTTATAAATATAAATCACTTGAGATGTACGATTTTTTAGAGACAAGTTTCTTATTGGATATAAACCAGGACTGTTGAAAAGATTTTTGATATGTTTTAGGAAATACCTTGAAAGGATATTTTTATTTACAGTAATTGTTAACTTTTGTAAGGATGAGCTAATTAGTAATAATATCATAAATGAAACTAGAAAGAATGGAAATGAATAGAAATTGGAAGACATCCAGTTAAGTATATCCAGTTAAGTAGTCGTGTGTTAGTTAAGTATATCAATGAACACCCACATAACTTAATAGACCCGATTTCGACAATAACCTATGCGGTGTGCTATCAAATACTAAGTATAAAAATTATGAGAGTTTCAATTAGAGTATTAATATGAAGAGAAAAATTTAGCAGCGGCGAGAGTATCAAACAAATGTTTGATTGGAATGAAATCTGGCGATAGACTTGGTCATTCTAATACATTTACCATTCAGCAGTCATTTTTACTTGTGTTTTGAATCGTTGTCATGTTTGAATCTCCAGTTGTGTGTTAAATTCAATTTAGTAGCTCAATGTAACAGATATTTTTCTAGGATTTCGCAATATTTGAGCAAATTTATTTTTTTATTTATCAAAAATAGTTCACCGACGCCTGTTGATAAAAAACCGTTACAATTTCTAAATTTCTCTATACTTGTACCCTTTGGGAGGCCTTTGTAACTTGTTGTTTTAAGTCCAAAGAATGGTCTTTCCTCACCGACGTAATAATTTTAGTACTATTATAAATGCACTTTTTCGATGGCATGGATCATGAAAAAGCTTGCGCAGCACAGGAAACAATAAGAGTTATTAGTTTAGTCAATTTACTCCTATCTTGATTAACCAATTTTATTAAAATGATGCTAATCAATCATTTCAAAGAAAAAACAAGCTACCAAAAGATAGTCATTCGTACATTATTGTAGAAAAAAATTATATTTCTTGATAGCCCAATCATCTTTAGCCATGTTAAATTAACATTTATTCAATTAAAGTGTAATTTTAATCATATTTATTTGAAATTTATGAAAATATAATTGATAGAAAAGGAGTTGAAAAGAATACCAGATATTAATATACACCCCTCGTCACTGAAAACCGGACAAGCTATTTTTGATGATTTTATTAATTAAATATGAAAAATCAAAAACTTAAGCTTAATATTTTTACTTAATAATAATAATTGTGTAATAATTATTAATTATACTATTATAGAACTAATATTTAAAGCAGAATTTCAATTTACTTAAGACATGTAAAACCGGACAAAAATAAAAACAAGTCATTTAGTAGTTAATATGTCCACCATTTGCACTGAAAATTTTATAACATCTATTTTTCATAGACATTACTAGTTTTTTCAATAATTCTGGTGATATATTATTCCATATTTCTGTTAATTTGTCCTTTAGTTCATTTTTGTTTTTGACTACATTTTTTGATAATTCTCTCTTCATTTCTGTCCATAGATGTTCTATCGGGTTTAGATCCGGTGATCGAGCAGGCCATTGAAGTAAAATAATGTTTTTTTCTTTAATATAATCTTGTATCATTTTATATTTATGGCAAGGTGCATTATCCTGTTGTAAAATAAATGAGTCTATCCCGAATTTTTTGGCACATTCGAATATATTATTAGATAAAATATTAATATATTTTGCGCCATTAAGAATTTCATCAATAAAAACAAGATTACCGACTCCGTTATACTAGAAACTGCCCCAGACCATTACTTTTCCACCACCGAATTTTACAGTTGGGATAATATTGCATTTTTTGTATGCAGAACCATTTTCTCTATACACTATTTGATGCTTATTGATATTAAAAATATCAAAAGACCATTCATCAGTAAAAATTACCGACTTCCATGTCTCGTCGGAAATGCTTAAAAATGATTTCGTAATTTCACGTCTTAAAATTATATTTTTTGTGGATAAAAGAGGTTTTCTTTTAGCAGCTCGGCCATATAATCCTTTCTTATTTAAAACTCGAGACACTATTCTTGTTGAAATTTTTGTTTGAACATAGTTTTAATTTCGATGCTAAGAGTTTTGGCACTTTTATGAGGGGTATTATTTGATGATAGTTCTACTAAAATCAAAATTTCTTCCTCTATCAATATTTTCTTTCTTTCAGTTTTCGGATGTATATGAATATAGATTTATTTAAAAAGGATATCATTATCGAAAAACTGTACGATCATACTTAGTCGTAAATACCCGTTCCCATCCGAACACGGCAGTTAAGCGATTACAGGCTGTTCTAGTACTTGGCTGGGTGACCGCCTGGGAACAATCAGTGTCGTACAATTTTTTCACAATACAGTATTTCTCGAGTATAGCACGCACATTTTTGCTATATAATTCCAATAGATAGGGTGGGTGTTATAATCAATAACTAAAATAAACGCGCAAGCAATCCGTTCGGCTGTGCTATAACCCCTGAATAAATCTTTAATTTGAAAGAATAATGCATTTTAACTAAAATAAATTACAAATTTTTGCTCGGTACGGTTTCACGTCATCTTGTAAAGCCGATCGAAAATCGGCAAACTGAGACCATAGAATCAAATCTTTTTAAGTTTTTAGAACTTTTTGTAGGAAAAGTATTTGTTTTGTATTTAGATAATTGACCTGACCGATCTGGCGTCCCGGTAAGTCTGAATGATGACAATAAATGTTTGATTTTCCGTATACTCAATTCTCAAAACATCTTCAAGAATCCATTAGAATTTTTGAAATTACATAGTTGTAACTATCCGCAAAAATGTTTCCTTTCTTTTTTGGAATGTAACTTTCGACTTCATTTCCTCCATCCATTCAATCAATTTCTCTTCAAGCTTTGAAACGTGGCACCTTTTTTCCTATATTTTCTTTGGATAGATTTCCGGTAATGGGTTCGCTTTGGGGTCATTTTGATCAAGATTTAAACACGTTTTGTATTGGAGGAGTCTTTTATGATTGACTGTTATTTGCTTATCATTGTCAAGGAGGTCTATTTTCGTGTCCCCTGTCTTGTATCTTCCAGCAACATCAGTAACTGAAACATCCGAAACTCTCACGAAATGAGATTTAATGTTGAGATTAACACTAAGGTATAGTATGGCGGATCTGATTTCAGTACGGGTCGGACTTCTGTTCCAATCTTCAACTGTGGAATAAATAATTCCAGGGTGACATTACACCCCTCGGAGTGCATCCCTATCAATAGATCTGTCTACCTAGACGACAATATATTCCCTTCTTCACTTTGTATAGCCTGGGTTGTCCACAGTTTATCTTTACGGTTCATTGTGATTGGAGAGAGATCATGTAGTTGACCAGGTGTTGAAATTGAAGGCGGGTGCCGTGACGATCGGAATGCCTGGAATAAATGTTTGTAAAATTGGACTATAATTTTTGAATAACTTGTGTAGTGAACTTTCTAGCTTTTTTTGTAGATGATAATGAGAACAGAAAAAATAAGTAACTCAAAGAACAGTCAAAAGCCTAAGGGTCAGATCAACGACACCCCATTTTGTATTGAATGGCAGTTTCCGCAGAGCACAGCAACCAAGATTCGCTGAAAGAGCCAGCTCGTCTCCCTCCGGTCGTTTGTTATCGAGGATATCCTCCTAACAATGTCAGTGAGGAGTTGAGTCGCGGCCTTGCCGAAGATTCTTGAGGTTTCAAAGGCAAGAGGAGCAAACTCAAAAGAGTCTGAAATACACAGGTATTCAAGGGAAACCAGCCAACTTTAGAGCCCTCCTGACAATGTCGTAAAGTTGACTAATTACTTAATGTTATTACTAATTTGATTATAAAAAAATTGCTGTGATGTCAGATAATTTCGGTTTATTCGACTTTTTAAAGACAAGAGTTCTTGAAAATGATCCGTTTGGGACTAATTCAGAGGAGCCATGAAGGTTTTTTGATCTCAAAACGATCTTAGGCTCTTCGAGGCTCAATTCCCGCGGCGGTAAAAAACAATAATCATTGACCGCAATTAATAGACACGAGAGCAAGCAATGACTGTTCTGTAGGTATTTGTATATTTAGAAATCCAGTTTTGCTCAAGAAAAGTGGGAATCTTGCTGGTCTTGAAAGTAGAAAATCTACGATTGCAAGATTTCTCACTTTCAAGTACCATTTGAAAGTTTACACTAAATTGTATATAAACCGTATTAAGTAGTTATTAAATCAAAACTATTACATTCAACTTTCTTTAAGAGAGTTATCCTCAAACATTCAACTTTCACCCGGTATTGAGCTCTGAGAATTCGAAAAAGTGATTAGAATATCTGTCAAATACTTATGGACAGTCATATCCAATTTCAACCGGCAAACAAAGGAAGATTTCTCAGTATTCTTATCTTGAAAATAAAATACTTGAAATTTAAGTAAATTGACAATATTGAATTTGATAAAAATCCAACGTGAATATTTACTAAAAAATAAAGCATCTGCACTCTATTTTGGTCCAATGTCTATGAATACTTAAATTGATGTTAATGAATCTTGGAGGTGGCTGACCTATGGAAACAATTTCATCCGATCATTTCATAAAATTAATGTCAAATGAACTGAAAGCAATCTAAGTGAAAATCATAACATCCAGAGGTAATTTTTAGTGCACTGGAAGGTTCAGAACACAAATGTCGGGGTAATCCCTATTTTATTTACATGCGATAGAGTGGTGACAACATTTTAAAACACTTTAGAGAGAATGATTTTTAAATAAAGCTATACTATGAAAATCGAAAAGTATAAAAATCAAGATTGCGTTGATTAAATATTAAATTAACAAAAAGTAGATTCGACGGGAAAGAATTTTCAGATATGTTACAAAAGGTTATGATATAACATCAAAATTATTGAATTAAGAATAAAATGTATTTAAAACAAAAATAATCAATCTGGTTGATAGAAGCGAATGATTTGACTATCCGTCCATTCCTTCTCAGCAGCATCGGGCTCACAGTTGAGTCGCTGCTCCAATTCGGAAAAATCAGGAAATCGACCGTTTCGTAACTTATTCTTGATACTCAAGTCTGGGAGGGGTGAATTAATAGGAGACAAGCGTACTGCAGAATTGGTTTGAATGAGAAGAGGACGTTTGGGCTGAGGAATTAGGAAAGGAGAGTTAGGCATTAAGGGATTTTGTGTGCGAGTAATTGGCTGATTAGTTTTCAGAAGTTGTTTATCTCCATTGGCAATTTTCATAGTGTTCATTCTTCTCAAAAGTTGATCTTGTTCTCTTGCATGTTTCCGTGCTTGCATACTTTTTAAGCGTCTTTTGAACAAATTACACAATTTAGCTCCACAATGCTGGTTAGTGCAGTCCAAAATATGTGTCTCATAAATTCGAATAATAATTCTACAAAGTTTGCATGTCTGACGATGAGGACACATGTTATTCATATAATGTGGAAGTAGACATTCTCGATACTGAGAACAGAGAGGCCGTCCACATTTTGAGTCGTGGCAGAAAACAGTGTGTCCCACTTTACCCTTCCACTTTTCTATTGCTGCATCTGTAATTATGGTGGAGTGGTGTTGCTTTATCGAGGCCAATTCTGACTAAAGGATGAGGATGCGAATTATTTTCTGCACAAATTTGGCACAAGTCAAAGTCGCTGCACTGATTACAATGATGTCTTTCATGTACAATCCCTTTTGGCAATTGTTGCAGTGAAACATCAAGTGATGGAGACACAACTCAACTACGATGGCTTGAGTAGAATAAAAGGCTCTTCTTTTGGTGGAGAACTCGTAGTTTTTATCTCGACAAAAGGTAAGGAAAGAATCGCGACTGTCGATGAGCTCACACTTCATCGGAGGATCAGGGTCGACGATTGTTGTGAGGTGACAATTCAGTCTGCTCGAATGCAATTCAATAACAAAGAAGCCACTTCGCTGCTTGTCAAGCATGTTCATCAACTTGTCCGACAAACTACTTTTTTTCTCTTTTTTACATTCCTCGTCACTTTTGATCATTTCCTCTATTCTAGCGGGCCAGAAATCTCCATCCATATACGGGATTTGAGTTGGACAAGTTATTGCGTTCTCATGCGCACAACTGTGTAGGTCCTACCACTTAGCAAAACAAACTTACTTGGTATGAACGAATTGCCTTCTGGTTTATCGCATTGTTAAGAATTACTTTGTACCATTCAATCAAACGTTTAGCCGTAGGAGTCTTTTGCTCAAAAGGATGGCAGTAGAATATGTAGTCGTCTCTATCACCTGGAGGGCATGCCCAGATGTGCACCCACGCGTAACTAACATTCAATTCACTCCAAACCCCAGTTTACGTACGTAATCCATGTAAGAAATTAGAATTTCGTGATACACCGAGTCCGGATGAATTTTGGCTCAAAGAAGTGTACTGAGTCAAGATAGGAGATGTATACACGCCTTCAATTAAGATATAGATATACCGCTTATTAGGTTCAGGACACTCCGAGTCGTACTCCTGTGTATGGAAGGCAAAGAATGCCAGTTCCCTCCCACCACGCACCTGGAACACAAAAAGAGTCTTTGCTCTGTATGGAAATACGTCCGGCATGTCTACCCCGAACTTTGACTTGAACAGAGGCTTCACACTGCACTCTTTTATGGTGGAGGAGACGACCCTCACCAAGACCGTCCCAAAATCAATCCCACCACTCTCCGCTCGTAGAAAGGTATTAATTCTCTCTTCAATATACACGCTCAACCTCGTTTGAGGAAGGTCTACAAATCAGACATAGACTTACTTCTGCATGTAAACTTTGGTGAAAAAGCACTCTCCATACACATGCGACACACAAACCCCCCAGAATAAAGTTCCTCGTGGTAAAGTACGCACACTTGGTGCACACGGCGACCACACTCAACACAATCCACGAAAGGCTCAGGCTCTCTTACATTATTTTTGGCTTGGACAAAGTCTTGTTTGGGGAGTTGAGTCGAGTCAGGTGATATGGTGATTTGCTCCTCGGCCGAATTAAAGCACTTGACACAACACACGTATTCCTCCTCCTCCCTTACATAAATTTTGAATATATACTTTTTATATGAGAAATAATCAGCATCTGCCCCAATCTGACAACTTAAAGAAGTACAGCAGTAAAGCACACGAAGGTTAAATAAATAAGTCCTCGAACAGCAGTAGCCCAATCTATTCATCGCCTCATCTCCCACTTCGTTAAATTTTGCTGACAACTACTCATGTAACCTCTTTTCTACTCTCATTGCCGCTCGAGTTATATTACTCTTCGATCCGTTGTATTTCCGTGCGTTTGAAAAAATGAGATTAACATCATCAATCAATTTCCACGGACAAGTGTAACATCTTCCCAGACAAATTGCTTTTGAGTGTCGACAAATCCATTGGGGATTTTATTATGTCATAATAATCCTGGAATCCGACCAAAAATCAACCTCAGCCATGTCTTTTACAGGATCCACAGGGTAACGGAAAACGAATGAATCGGGGACGGAATCCCACAGGATATCTACAACTTTCAAAAATTCTCGCTTATGTCTTCACTGCTGACATCTCACAATTTCATCGCATTCACTTACTTTTTTTGGTCTTCTTTTCATCTACGTGGGCTCTCAGGTTTATCATGCTTCCAGGACTATTTTGTAACTCTGCAATACTTCGAGCAAACGGTTTCGGTAATCAACCTACCAATTAATTCACTTTAGCAAACTCTGCCAAGAGATATCTCAAATATCTCCATTTCTTCACGGGCTACAATATTGGTTAATTCAGAAGAGTAAGCTGTATTATTATCAATTAATTTATTTGTGCTAAATAAAATAAAAAAGGCCTAGTACAGCCACTTTCGACAGTTTTCTCTTTCTTCTGGAGTTATCTGGTTTGATTGAGCTGGAGAATAAATCTGATCATTTTGTTGCGAGACAGACGAAATTGACAATTTAGATTTGTTATGATCTTGCATGAAATATATATTAAAAATATTGCGCAACAAAAAGAGAAAATTTTAATTATTAAATGTTATTATTAATAAAATACATCTTAATTCAAATTAAATTCCCTTTTATTAGTGACCAAGAAAGTCTGAAAAAATAAGTTTTTATATTCAAATTGATATGTGACTTTGATAAATTCATCTTACTAACTCTTCTTGCTTCTCCTCCTTCCGCCAGACTCATGACCAGGATACAACTTCAATGTGCCCAGCAGGTTCCACTGATGTCTCATGGCAGCTACTTTCTCACTCGTATGAATGTATTAATTTTCTCTTCAATTGTTAATCCAGAGACGGCCGTTTTCAATAGCAAAATTTTTCTGAGATACGTCCCATAGAAATATTCCGTATTATGCAGTCCCCGATCGACAGATTCCGCAGACGAGCATGCTGTTAGAGCTGTTCTAAGCACGTGGTGGGGTAATTTTATGGCCATTGGGAACTGAGTTTCCGTGTGGACTGCTTTGTAGATGATTCCAAATGCCCCTTGCCCTAATTTGTGCATGTCTCGGTCAAAGTCTGTCCAGGATATGACGTAATCCTTGGCTTTTATAGACATTGTGAAGGAATCAGAAATATTGAATACTTCCCTGTTAGTGTGGATATTATTGTATTGTACTGAGGTTTTGGGGATTATTTTGAATGTTGAAAATCCAACCCGGGAGATATTCTTTGATGGTTGAGTATAAGTTTTTCCGGAACTTTGGATAGGACACAGAGAAGAGATATTGGCCTGTAGGACGCCGGGTTGTCTTTTGATCTCCCTGGCTTCAGAATAGGACAAATGTGTGCCATTTTTCACAATGTGGGTATTGAGTTGTTGTTTATAGAGAAGTTGTAAATTTGACAAAGAGCTGATATTGCCACCTGTCCTACGTTTTTCACCAGAATAGTAGGAATTCCGTCAGGTCCACAAGAGCCAGTGCTTCTTAAATTTCTGATAGTCTGAGACACCTCCTCATGGGTGAGGATTATCATGTCCCGACATTTTCGAGGTTTCAACGACTTCAAGCATGGTTTATCATATTTCCTGTGGGGGATGTTGCTGATCCCAGCGTAGAACTTTATCAATTTGTTGGTGAAGGGAGCCGCATTATCCTCACCCGATTTAAATCTCTCCGGGTTTATGAATCTTCTTAGGGAAGCACATACTTTTGTTAGAGGGACCTCTGCATTTAGTTTCTGGCGAACTTTTCAGTCATCTCGTACCGTTTCCTTTGCGGACTGTTCTATGACTTTATTCAGTAGTCTTTAAATCGAATTAATATTTAATTATTTATACATAATAAAGAATAATTAAATAAATTAAACTAAATTCTATCATTTTAAGTTCTACAAAAATTTAAATAATAATGATCATAAATTCTATTTTCTACCGCAAATAAAATTTAAAATAAAAAATCATTTTAATAAATTCGAATAATTATTGTCCTCAAAAGCCTTCCGTGCCTTTTTGAGTTTAGCATGCATATGTAGCAATTCCCGCGCGCGGGAATATTTGACTCGATCATTTCTGACCACAAACAAAATGTCATCAACCGTCACCTTGCCTGGTGTCCCAACTTTGAGGGCTCTCCTGGTCTACAAGTCAATTAATGGCCATCAATAACAATGTTAGTAATAAATAACTGAATCAGGTTTTCGAGCATGGTGACTGACTGGGTACATGGGTTCTTGTCATCTCCAAAGCCATACATCATTTGTCGTACTAGTATAGTGTTAATATTATATAATACATTCTTTTATGAATAAGCCAGATGTTTTCCCTTGGTAGATGTCAATATTGTCGTCGTCTTCTGACTATTCACAAAATTACCCAATTATAAAAACAACCATATCACGAGCACAACAACAGCATAAAAACAATAATTTATATAGAATATTTTATTAAATAAAATATTTGTTTATAAAATAAAAAAATGTAAATTAAAAAGAAGTTAATTATGTTCAACCCTGTGCAACTTTAGGTCTCTCGACAAGGCCATTGGCTTCTTCTCGAAAATCATTCTGGAAGCAAGAGCAATGGCTATACCTAAACGTCCACTTCACGCTGCTTGTAGCCGAAGAAGATCCGTCCTGAACAAGGAGAGAAATCGCCTCAAGAAGTCAAGCCGAATGTCTTCCGACATAATTTTATCATTTATGAAATTGACAAAAACTGCTCAAAGAACAAGACTAACTGATGAACATTTATCCTCTTTAATAAAAGTCGGAACTACACAAATAGCTCAGCCTGACTCAAAAATTGTATCTAAAAAAGATGTCAATCCTCTGGAAGCAGCTCTCACCAAAATTAAAGGGCGATGATTGAATAATTTAGTTTTTCTTGCGAAATGAGTTTGGCACCCCTGATTTATTCGGTTTCCGAGGATATTTAAACACTTTAGTACATTCTCAACGAACTTTGACACGTATTTTCTGAATTGTTTTATCCGTAAACTCAAACAAAACGGAGCTTACAACACTCAAACGTAGGAAATGGTGTGGTGAGTGTCCCGACTAAAGTACTGAGGTAGAGGGGGTGATCAACCCTTCCGAATGCATTTGCGAGTGTCACCAGAGTGTCCAACTCTCTCTCACTCTCCCCGAATACCCCACCAACACCACGTGCTCCACTTGGAAGCGCAGTGGCAACACATCTTTGTCCCGTTGGGTGGAGAGAAGTGCCATCACCGAGTGGTCACTGAGAGTGCTCTCATTGAGAAATGTGTTGGGCACATTCAAAGCTAGAGGAGAGCAGATGTGTGACTGGGAGTAGTCATCTCCACTCCCTGAATGTCGATTAATACACATTTCCTTTCTCCCTCCTTCACCAACCAGTCATAGAATACACTGCAGCACACTCCAATTATGGCCGGGTCGTCGAGCACTGCATCCCCGTCCTTGATCTAAAAATATAATAAAAGCCATTATTTGTGCAATAGGACTCATCTTTTCTCCGTTTTGTATTTTCTGTGTAAGATTTTGTACAATTTCGTAACTATTTTAGCTAAATTCAACATTGACACTCTACGGGAGGAGTAAGAACTGGAGTCATCCAATTAGTCGGCAAGGTCCCTCCTTTTATTATCAAAGAGTTGGTTACTACGGCAGAATAGTTACTAACAATACGATAGGTCTCCTTCGCACTCACTCGCACAGGTAATTCCTTTCTACAAGACTGTCATGCTCAAGAACATCCAAGGCCGTCAGCAGTACTAAAAAGCTCACGTGGAACATTATTCGCCATTCTCTCGATCAACCTCAAATTCTTGGCAACATTTCCAACTTCAAGTTTGACAATCATTCTGAGATGACTCAGCGGCATATTACTCAACAATTCGACTTTCTCGAGCAGAGGATTCAGGATTGTTTTAATAACATTGACTATTAATTTTTTTTATATTTAACTGTTCTCGAGAATAACTTGTGCAAATAGATGAAAACTTATTTTGTTATAAACCTAAATACCAGTGTGAAAGAAATTGTCCACTGAAATGTAGATGTTTAGATCAGTAAACATACGATTTCCACCAGCTAAAGGGTTTATGTGTCTTGTCCCAATCAGTAGGAGATAAAGCCGAACGAATGCTGTTATAATTCTGAAAACCTTATGAAAAATATTGAAAACAAAATCTCATAAAAGATGATACACGTGGAATGCTTTGATACAAATAAAAAACAATTTGAACAAACCGTCCATGAAGCTTTTAATTAATTAACTTGTAATTAAATACAGTGAAACCTCTCGAATCCGCTGCTTCTCGAATCCGCCGCTTCTCGAATCCGCCGCTTCTCGAATCCGCCGCTTCTCGAATCCGCTTGTTTTAATCAAAAATTTGAAATTTCCTATGAATGATTCTTGAATCCGCTTGTTTCTCGAATCCGCTCCTCAAGTATTATGAAAAATAATTTTTTTATCTAATTGTAAGTTAAATTAATTAACATTTTAAAATTCTCATTACACGTTAAATTGTATTTTTGTGATGCGTCGTTGTGTTAGACTTTCTATCAACGAAAAAATTTCTATACTACGTTATATTTCTGACAACCCATTCGTTTCTGCACCTCAAATTTCCAGGATTTTTTCTTCACGGTTAAAAAAGAAAATTTCTCCGAGAACTATAAACGACCTTAAATCAAAATCGGACCTTTTGAATAGGACTGACATCAAAAAATTAAACATAACGAGAATTCCAAAACTCAAATTTAATGAAATTGATGTAGCGATGATAACATGGATTAACTTAATGGAATCTAGTGGAGCAATTCTATCAGATTCGATGTTAATTGCAAAAGCTCTTAAATTTTGAAAAAATTTTCCAGAATTTAAAGCAAGTCGTGGGTGGCTAGAAAAGTTTAAATTACGAAATGGTATCAAGTTAAGAAAATTTCACGGAGACAGTGGATCAGTAAATCATGATGAAAAATCTATTACTGATTTTAATGAAACAATGAGTTTAAAAATTGAACAATATGGATTGGACAATGTTTATAATGCAGATGAAACTGGTGTTTTTTACAAGGCGATTCCTTCCAAAAGTGTGTGCACTAAATCACGGCCTGGAATAAAGTTGTCGAAGGATCGATTTTCGTTACTATTATGTGCAAATTGTTCTGGTTCCGATAAAAGAAGGCCTGTAATGATAGGAAGATTCAAAAGTCCAAGGTGTTTTAAAAATTTCAACATTGGAAAATATGTTACCTACACCCATTCCAATAAGGCATGGATGAACCGTGAAATTTTTAACAAGTGGCTCAGTGATTTTGATTGTGAACTTGCGAAGAAAAAAAGAAAAATTCTACTTGTAATAGATCAATGTCCATCTCATCAAATTATTGTCACGTTAAACTCAATTGAAATTCTTTTTTTGCCTTCTAGAACATCTTCGCTCTTACAACCAATGGATCAAGGAATTATAAAATGCTTTAAAGCCGAATTTACCAATTTGAAAATAAATGATATAATCGAAAAGGTTGAGGCAGGGGAAAATTGTCAGAATGCAATTAATGGAATCACCCTTAAAACTGCTGCGACATTAACATTCTTCGCTTGGAATAAAGTTACTCCTACGACCATCAAAAATTGTTTCCGTCATGCACAATGGATAAAATGTGAAACAATCACAATCAACAGTGAATCTAAGAACTAAGAAAATAATTATGAAGAAATAATTAAGAAATTTCAAATTGACGATCCAATATCTTATAGTGAATTTGTTGATTACGGATATACTGAAAATGAAGAGCTAATCGAATTTTTAGACAAATCTGAACAAGCTAGTACATTACAGTCAAAAAAAGTTCAATCAGTTAGTGATTTTATTTAATAATTATACT
Organism: Octopus sinensis; assembly: GCF_006345805.1. Classification (NCBI taxonomy): domain Eukaryota; kingdom Metazoa; phylum Mollusca; class Cephalopoda; order Octopoda; family Octopodidae; genus Octopus; species Octopus sinensis. The sequence goes on along the minus strand of NW_021832440.1, from coordinate 217,066 downwards.
TAGGAAACAATGATTGAAGAGGAATCAAATGAGAAAAAAGTTGATCTCTCAGAAGCCTTCAGAGCTCTAGAGATCATTAAAACTTATGCTTCTTAGATAAATGCAGATATAGATGATCATGAAAATATTATGCGAATTGGGGAAATGCTAAGAAAATCAATTAAAAAAAATAAAATTTCTGATTTTTTTGAATATAAATAATTTTATGTATTCAGTCATTTGTATATGAAAAGAAATACTTAATCTATATTGTGAGTTCATGTTTCAACTATAAAATATTATTTAAATTGCCTCTCGAATCCGCCGATTTCTCGAATCCGCCGATTTTTTGGTCGGTCCCAAAATCGGCGGATTCGAGAGGTTTTACTGTACTTGTTTCTTAAAAAAAAAATTTGAACAAACTTGCTTTATTTATTATTTCAAATTAGAGTGTACGTTATTGAGTTTCTCAGAATATCTTGATATATCTTTGGGCGTTTTCAATATTATTTATCCAGAAATTATCTGGAAAGTGTTAAAATAAAATTAATTCTTTGGGAAAGGAATGGGAAATTTGAAAAATGTAGAATTGCAATCTAACTTTTTTTTTGCAGTGAGGGGAAACTGGATCGCCATCAGTTCTTCTGCTTTACATACATTAATTTAGTAATTCCGTTAACTAAATGCAATCTAACTATATTCTTGTTTTTTATTTGGTGGATAAATTAGATGTAATCTTTTTGAACGAACAGTCATTAGAATAATCAAATTAGGAGATGTATTAGTGAATTTGTTTGAATTGAAAGAATAAGTTATTGAGTCTGATTAAATCAAATCGAATAAATTCGAAATGAAATTAATTAAATTAGCCAACCCATTGATTGAATAAATGTCCCTCGACTTGGCAGGAGAAGCGTGAGAAAAGTCAATGATGTGGACAGCCACCTGTCCCTCACTCCAATTGGACACGTTCTCGTTCTCGTAGGCGATTATTACCGAACTCGAAACAAAGTGCCATGTTGACTGGGCCTTCAAAAGAGTGAGCATTTCCCTTAACTCTGCCAATATTTTCCGCCTCCTTCCGTCCCCCAACTTGTGGTCTTGCAGAAAAAACTTTTGCAACTCTGAAATGACAAAGACCTCTCACCGTCCCTGATAGTATGCTTGTCCAGTTGGCGTCCGTCCGACTTGTAGAGGGTGTGACACGATTCGTCAGGTTGGTGGACCTACAAGTGCTACCTTTCAAATACTTTCATTCCACTTATTTGAAACATGATTTGGTCGGCTGCCGGGTACTTTTCTTTTTTGAGGAACCCAATTTTGATATCGGCGGATGTCGGTTTGGTGAAGTTCCGGAATATGTTTTCCAAGTAAATGTACTGCCCTGCACATAAAAAAGTGCCACACCTCCTTCTTCGTCATGCGCCAGTCCATGAAATTTGGGAAAAAATGAGGACAATTTGGTGAAAAACTGGTCGACAGAGTGGGGAATATTTTGATAAAAGTCAGCCTCCTGGTAGCCGCGGGAATACTTTTTGAGTCGTTTGGCAATGAAGCCGCCAGGTATTTCAAAAAAGACTGTGATGTAAAATGGGGACTACATTTGAGTGCAGTGGAGTGGAGTCCGTGGCCGGAGAGTTGGTTTGCAAGTGGGTGGAGTTTGGATATTTCAATGAGTGAACAATTTGCTGACATTGGTGTCTAAAGAAGTGTGGATGTATTGTTTTATAGGGTAGCCACCTTATAATTAAGTGTTAAATATTAATCACTGTGTTGTATAAAACTCTCGCAACGTACCCTGTCAATATGGAGTCGAGTTTCATGACCTGGAAGTAGAGTGTGGTATATTACATAACACCAATCAGCCTCATGATAATTCCCCAACAACATGATCACCTCGTCCTGGATCACGGAAATGTTTCTGCTGCCCACAGTTTTGGAGTGACGCGAGAAGATAACCTCGTAATTGTAGACGATCTTGGCCTTTTTAGCGCCGTGGGCCTGCAAATTGGAAACTGAACTTAAGTCTTGGAAGTCCTAGAATGTGGATTTTACAAGTGCTCTTTAAGCCGTCCGGTAAGTTGATGATCACATTGCACGTACAAAAATGCGTGCAATGCAGCGATTAGGCACGTCCCTAGGTTATTGCTCAACGGGTCAGCAATTGCTGCCGTCTTGTTGTATCGACGTCAAAAATTTCTGTACCAGTCTCTTGTTCTTTAAAATAAAAATTTCTGTTCTGTTCTGTAAGGTATTTGTCATTTTATAATATTTATTTTGACAAAATAGATTTTGAAATAGAATTCAAATATTTTTTTGAATTTTATTTAAAGTCTGAAAGTGTAGCCACCTAGGCTTGGTAACACCCTAGGCCTGTGACAACTGCAAAAATTCATTCTGTTTCCTTTCAGTTTCTTGATTAAGTTGATGCGGGAGTTTTTTCTTTATTATTGTTTTCAGATTCTGTTGTGAGTACTCCGAGTGCGACAAAGCATATACAGTAAACCAAAATAAAAAACGAACACTACATTTTTCCTAAAATTTCCAAGAAACGAATCAAAAAAAATATCTAAATAGAATTTTAACAATATATAAACAATAACTAATATTTTTATTTTTGCAAAAAAAATATATTTACCGCCTTTTTACGGCAAAAGTATAATCTGAACAAAAATAAAAAACGAACAAAATTTTATTTACAAATTAAAATTTAGTATGCCCACCACGTGTCGCAATTACAGACAATATTCGTTCACTCTACCAATGATTTTGCATAATCCACTCCTATCTCATTCCAAATTTTTTGTAATTCTTCAAAAAGTTCCTCTTTTTTGGAATACGATTTTCCCCTTATTTTTGCCTTCATATAGCTCCATACGTGTTCAATGGGGTTAAGATCCGGGCTTTGCGCTGGCCAAGGTAGCAATTCGATATTATTAGTCTCAAAGAATATTTTTGCAAGCACACATGTGTGTTTTGGGTCGTTGTCCTGTTGAAAAATTGGATCAATAATCCTATTTTTTCCAGAAATGGCAACAAATTGTTTGCCAAAACGTTAACATACAATGATCCATTCATTATTTTTTTTATCCAAACCAGATTACTAAAATATTCAGACGTAAATGCACCCCATATCATCACACTTCCTTTTCCAAATTTTACGGTTTCAGTAATATTACGTGAAACAAACTTTTCGGATTGTTGTCTTTATACAAATCTTCGTCCGTCGTTGTTTACTAAGTTGAATTTGCATTCGTCGCTGAATATAACGTGATTCCAATAGCATATTCCATCTTTGACAGATTTCCATTCTTTGTTCTTTGTGTTTTTTAGAAAGATGTGGTCTTTTAGTAGGCGGAAATGCTTTGAAACCTCTTTGTTTTAGTGTATTTCTGATTGTTTCAGGTGTTACATTTTTCCCAGTTTCTTCTTTCAGTGCCTTCGCATATTTTACGCAATTAAAATTTGGATCTTCAATCCTTGCCTTATTGATTTTTTTAAAATCTTCTTCATTTAGGAGCCGGGGACGACCAGAACCATATTTTCTTGTGCATGGAATATTTTGTTTATATTTTCGAATTGTTTTCGATATGGTATCAAGTGATCTTTTAGTTATACGTTGTATTTCGCGATACGTCTTTCCGCATTTTTAAATACCGATAATTAGATATTTTTTTTGATTCGTTTCTTTGAAATTTTAGGAAAAATGTAATGTTCGTTTTTTATTTTATGAACCCACATATTCATTTTGACAAAGAACATATTGAAATAATTGAAAAGGGCGAGAAATTTGTCACTAGTTTACCCGCCATTTAAGAAAAAAACAATATAATTGACACACAGACTCCATTTTTGGGCCAAATAGGGCGAAAACTGGAATATGTCCGAGACGGAGAGAGCGCAAGAATCAAGCCGACAAAACTGGTGAGTGAAGCAGAATAACTCATCAGATGGGAAATTGACCGAATTATGCTTTGATGTTTTGCCAAACTCCAAGTCAGTTAGCAAATATGGATTGGATTCAAAACAACATTTGTATCAAAGGGCTCCTCTATTCCACGCATGAGACTCATCAAGTCACTTGCACACTCTGCTTTGATCATATTGATTCTTTCTAATTTAAGTGTGTGCGACTTACTGACTGGGAAAAATTTGGATTAAACGCCACACTGAACCCACAGGAACAAGAAAACACCCTGCTTGCGGGCAATGTAAGAGGTGTGCCACAGAGACATGATGCTCATATAGCACACACAAAGAGAACACAAATCAGTTAACAAGGAATCCTGTAAACTCACATTGCTGAAAACAGTCCATTCGCCAACATAATAAGTAGTCCTACTGTCTCCAACAACCGGTTCAGTGCGGGAAACCTTCCCTTCCATTGGAGAAGAGTCGTCCATGAAGAGAACACAGCGGCATGGTGGATCAATTGGAAATTATTCCGGCATAAAAACATATTTTGATGTCCAAGAACACTCGATCGGTGGCAGCAAATAATATTTTAGACTAGTTCGTTTTAAAAGTCATATCAGTATTATTATTGTTAAAAACAAACAAAAGAAATAACGATTCCCTAGGCGATTAGACACTGGTTTTTTAATGAGACACTTTTATGCCTCTTCGGACTTTTTTTCTTACAATCATTCTGTTTCAGTAAGAAGCTTCACCATATAGGCTCCACACATGCTTCCAATAGAAATGAAAGTTTTTGTATCCATGTTAAAATGAATTTAAGTGTACAGTAAATTCCCCCAGATTCGCCTTTCTTAAATCCGTTAATTCCAAGATTCGATTTAAAAAAATTCTAGTGTCAATTTAAATTTGACAATCCTAGAATTCGTCATAATTTATAAAAATTTTAAGAATAAAAAAAAAAAAAAATCGATAAATAATACATTTTTAGAAAATTTGGCGCAACTCGGGTTCAGTGACCTACAATTCTACAAAAATTGAAATTTGATCCGTGTTTTCGACCATAATTTATATAAAATTACCTGAAAAACTGCTTCCGAAAAGGTATTCCAGCACTGTGATGATTGGGTGAGGTTTGTAGAAGTGCCTCAGCAGTCTCCGAGCATTCATTCTACTGTTGATTTCCGCGAAGGAATACTTCCTGGCCTTGGGACATACGGCTGACTGTCTTCCTCCTTCATCAGAAAAATGAAGAAGAGACGCTTATTTTTAGCACGTAAAAATCTTGGTAGATCAAATTGGAGAAATTGGCCACAAATGCAATCGCCTATGAATTCCTTTTGATTACGTAAGTGTAGCGGTAGAGTGAGTTCATTTACATCCGAATGCTGAATGATGTCGTATTTTCACGCTATCTAATATAAAAATTGGATTTAATATCATTTTTATTGTTTTAAGCAATGACTACCAATAATAAGATATTTTTCTACGATAGCAGCAACAAAAACATATGGGAATGTCGTAACAACTACAAACCCGATTTAATCCCTGTTTTGAAAAATTAAATCAGAATTATCGATCTCTGTTTTGAGAAATCAAAATTTGATGAATATTTAAATATCATTCAAACTGTTCCTTATTAATAATACTATTCCAATCCAATCAAAATTCATATAGCAAGCCAGACATTTCTCTATACGACAAAAAATTAAACCAGATATGGCTACAAGAAGAGCACTTATAAATAAAAATGAAGAGGATGGCGATTATATACAGCTTGCTCGGGATCTTGGTGTCAAGAGGACAGAGCAATAGCCACCGAACTTGAACATGTTGGGCTTGAACGTGGAGACGGGAAATGGAGTCACCGTTTTCCGTGGATTAATGGGAAATTCCTCGCGTGGGACTCTACGTCCACGGACACTTTCTCGAAGACAAATATCCGAAATATTCTGGAACTCGTTGGGAGAATCTGCAACTGATCTCCAAAAGACGACGAAAGCATCGGGAGAAGCAATGGCTCTTCCAATGAATCTCTATTGCGCTCCTGAAGGCAACGTTTTCTCGATCATTAGTAGTTTTAGATCAAAACTGACTTAATTTTTAAATCCGATTTAAACCAGTACTTATCGCATATCATTCAAAAATGGTATAAATGCTATTTAAATTGAATTTTTCCGGGTTAATCTAAGATTAATAATTAATTAATACAATTTAAACTCACGTTTTATAATAATTTAATGATCTTATTTGTAATCTTGATTAATTTCTATCAAACTCTGTCTAAAAATAAGCCAAGTAATTTTAATAATCAAGAGCAGAAACAATGTGCTACTACCCTTTCTGGGCACAGTACAGCATGTCCGGGAGTCGTTTGATGCCTGAGGACATTCGGAAGAATCTCTGTACTCACCTCATTTACGCATTTGCTGACATCGACCCGTCTACATTGCAGATAATTCCCATCGGACAAGACGACGCTCATTCCTCAGGTCTAAGAACACTTTATTTTGTAGAACTGAACATGTACGAGCAGCTGTTGGCTATCAAAATCTCCCTTAATGTCAAGTTGTTGATTTCTCTTCGCATCCCTCAGCTAAATTTCATGCCTTTTGGAGCTTCAAGGTTTTTGATTCTGGCTAGGAACGCCCTCGACTTTATGTTGCGACATAATTTTGACGGAATTGACATATTTGGTTCAACGGATGGTCTTGAAGTGGTTATTAAGTTAGCAAAAGTACGCCTTTGTGGTCAATGAAGTACATAAGCAGAGTGGCCACTCAGAAAAGCATGTCTACACTTCTTATTTCCCATGTAAAGGGCACAAATTTAAACAAAATAAAAAAACTATCTGAGTAGTATATTTATTTTCTTAAATTTAGAATTGTGGATTACGTAATAGTTGACGGATTTGATTTAAATCATCACCACGAAAACACTACTCAATTCCACAACGCACTAAACTGCAGTGGCGCACAAAACTGCATTGTTATTGATTGGATAACCTCTTTAGACTAGTTTGTTCAACGTGCTCCTCACTCTGAACATAAAGAGAAACAAATTATTGGTGGGAATAGCACTATATGCCAGACTATATGAACGATTCTACTTTTCGTCAGCAGGGATGGGTGCCTTGGCCATGCAGTCAACAAAATTGGGAATTATACAAAAATGAGCGGAATTCTTGCTTACTATGAAGTGATGTATTAATTTAATAAAAAGGTGTGCCGTTGGAATATCAAATGGGATTCTCACTTTGGTGCAGCGTATGCAACACAAAACGAATATTGGGTTTCGTTAGAGAGCGAAAAGAGTTTGGAGGAGAAGGCAAAGTACATTTGTGCTATGAGATTTGCCGGGGCTGCTCTTTGGACTATTGATTTTGATGATTTCACTGGCAAGTTTTGTCAATCAAAACAATTCCCCCTCATTTCCGTCTTTCGGAAAAAACTAGATTCGTTTTCTCAAGTAAGCTTTTGTGACTACTAAAGACGTCTACACTATTCTTGGCTGACGAGGAGCATAAAATCGGAATTGACGATTTTTATATTCCTAGGATAGAGTCACTAGTTGGGAGAGATAGCATTAAGGATGTTCTCTACGATTCTGGTTGGAATAAGTTGATGTTATTCAGAGGAGTGCCAAGATGTGGGGATTTATCCACAAAATGAAGAAAATATTTGTTCAAGTGAATATTTTGAGTGTCAAGATGTTGGAATGGTAAAAATAAAGCACAAATGTCATAATGATGAACTCTATGACCCTCAAAGCAGGACGTGTCTCGCGCCTCAAGTCGTTAGTTGTATTTATTAAATTGTGGGAAATTTATAAAAATGACTTTATTCATTTAAAAACAAACTGCCGTAATCCGTGACAATTGTTTGGCAATCCGCGAGGCTGGGAGGGCGTCCTAAACTGCGTAGTTTTATTTCCTCGAACCTGCCTTAATTTTATCAATTGGAATTGAAGAGTTTAAAAAATAATATTACGTGCTTAACACGTAAATATTTTATTATATTTAACTATGCGGCAAGAGTATTTTGTCAATGACAATTACTTTAGACTCCATGTGGTTAAATACAGACAATGTATAAAAAAAGAAAGGTGCAGAGATCATTGTATCACTTTGCAAATCATCTAATTGCCCAAGAAGAAAAACAATGAGTGTCAATCTACTTGAAATATTCTTAAGTGCAATACAAGAGTATAGAATTAATCTAATTTAGACAGGTGAGTTATTTTATAGCACTCAGTTGAGAGGCCGAAAATTTTATAAAACCATGTTCCAAAAAATTATTATGGCAATGATGAAAAAAATAGATCTTGTTTTTTTTTGCTTTTGAGACCACTGGCGTGGTCGGTAAGGAGGCCGAGAAGTTATTACCAATGCTTGGCGAGAAAATCGCCTTGAAGACAAATGACCGGAGTGAGGCGAGCTGGCTCTTTCAGCGCGTGAGGCGAGAAAATTTTTTTTTAATTTTTTTTTGGGGGGAAGGTTTTAAGGACCTCATCATGTAAGTCGAGGACATTGTAGTTGTTCATTTTGACCAAAATGCAGAAAAATTTTTTTTAATTTTTTTTTGGGGGAAGGTTTTAAGGACCTCATCATGTAAGTCGAGGACATCGTATTGCCAATTTGAAGTTGGTGTGCACACACAGACAGACAGACAGACACACACCATACCATTTTATTATTAAGATTTATCAAAAATAGTTCACCGACGCCTGTTGATGAAAAACAGTCACAATTTCTAAATCTCTACATACTTGTACCCTTTGGGAGGCCTTTGCAACTCATTATTTTAAGTCCAAAGAATGGTATTTCCTCACCGACGTAATAATTTTAGTACTATTATAAATGCACTTTCCCGATGGCATGGATCATGAAAAGCTTGCGCAGCACTGGAAACAATAAGAGTTATTAGTTTACTCAATTTACTTCTATCTTGATTAACCAATTTTATTAAAATGATGCTATTCAATTATTTCAAAGAAAAAACAAGCTACCAAAAGATAGTCATTCGTACATTATTGTAGAAAAAAATTATATTTCTTGATAGCCCAATCATCTTTTGCCATGTTAAATTTGACATTTATTCAAATAAAGTGTAATGTTAATCATATTTATTTGAAATTTATGAATATGTATAATTGATAGAAAAGGGGTTGAAGGTTTTTGAGTCTGGTAGAAAGTGGCGTGTTCGGATGGGAACGGGTATTTACGACTAAGTATGATCATACGGTTTATATTATGATCTCTTTTTTAATCTATAAAGGTTTTTGAGTCCAGATGCACGTCTAAAACGGAAAGCTGCCATGGCTTTTTCCGTATGTGAAGTGAATAGATGGATTTCTCGTCCATCCTGAGACCGGATAGATATCGTCGAACAATCTCTTCAAAGATTTCAGGATTTCGACAGAAACTACATTTTTATAAAACTCAAAAAAAGCGGATATGACTAAACCATTTTGAGGTGAGTAGATTACTACCCGGACAGGCATCGTTCCGCGATTAGAGAGTCATTAGAGATGTTTAGTGGAAATCATCGGCATGTGACTCATAGGCAGTTAAATGACAGAGCGCAAGAGTATAATCCTGTTTTGAAATAAAATAAATTATATAAGAAAGTGAGTTATATATTAAATTTGTTAATTTAATGTATTAGTTTGTCGAGTGTTCGATTATTAGTTCACAAAATGAGAGTGTTGCCTGCAATTTGTAACTTTTAAAAATAATTTTGTTTGTTAATATTTCTTTTTTGCATTTGAATTCGTTCTTAGAATTCGGGGGCAGTTTAGCATCAGTAATTCGAGTGCATTGTATTCTGTCTTTTTCAGGAGTCACCACAATGATATCAAAGTAACGAGGACGCTCTGTAAACTATAGGAAACTGAAACTACCTAGTGTTGTCTTTCCAGAGTATATGATGATCTTTTTAAGAAGAACTGTTTTGCTGAACGAATAATTCATCTGTGCATAAAAATTTCCTTTCGAAATGGCGCATGTAGATTTATCCCCGTCAGCGGCCATTTTTACCGGGTTTTCAGGGAACGTTTTAGTCATTTGCAAACTAATTTTTAGGTCCGGGAGTTTTTTTTCTTGTAATTCTACGAGATATACATTTATTGTCCACTTGAAGCAAGAGTGGTAGTTGCAGTATCCTTTGTGTACTGGCATATAAATGGTAGTCTTGCAAAACAGAGGTAATCGAACCATCTTCCGGTTTTTATGTCCATTCCTACACAGTCTTCACGTTTATTTTGTTTATTGGGCTCAGTCTTGTACCAGTTAGAATATGTCTGAAAGTTTTAATAATAAACAATTGCCATTGGATCCCCGTTATGATCTACAAATAAGCCCTCCATCATAATGTCGTTATAGCCAAGCCAGATAGCGATCGAATTAAATTTTGTGATTGTTAATAATTCTTAAAATATACAGAATACGCTCACCCAAAATTGTGCCAAGCTCATCACTGTCTTTTATCGTAAGAGGGAATTTCTTTGACTTTAAACACATATTTGTGGCTTCTGAAAATGAAAGGAGATCATTTGGGAAAAGAGAATAGCATTTTCCCTTTTTACATATATCTCCTGCGTCTATTTTATGATTACTGGAGTAATTCAGAATACTTGATAAGTTCAGCAAGAATAATATTGCTAGCATTTATGGCGGCAATGTTATGGCATATATATAATATTCGACAGATGTTTGTTTTTTCTAACCACATCTGGATTATTGACAACGTATTTTGAACTTAACATGAAATTGTTAAATAATTAACCAGGCTTATAATTTATTATGTTGATTACGAATTTAAAGCTTTTGGAAATTATTATAAAATTTTAAAATTTGAATAATTACATCCTTTTATTCATGTAAAAACTTGTCAAGATGTCATGAAAAAAAGTATGCTGAAATAAAAAAAACATTGAGGTCAAAATAAGATTTTATTTGTGATGACATATTATTAAACATAACGATAGAAATGTCTTATTTTTTAACAAATTTCAAGTAAAAAGAACGATTTTCAAGACTTTGCAGGTATTTAGATTTCATATTATATCCACATACGTGACATTGACAAAGTAAGCGTAAAAACATAGGTTTTATAATCCAAATTATTAAAGTGATTATGAGAGGAAAGTGAATATGAATTATTCCATTTTTTTAAACTCGTCAAAACTGATTACTCCTGGTCCATGAGCAACAACAATGAGAAATCCGCCAAGCGCAGACAAGGATTGGAAAAACTCAAAAGAGTAATACTCGGCCGTATATGAGTTAAGGCTGGGAAGCCAGAAAGGGTGGGCAACAAGCATATTAACGACGAGAACAATTGAAAGGAGAAGAGAAGCAAACTGAGCACGATATCCGAGGACAAGCATAATGGCAGGAATTGAACAGATTGGCGCAATGACTCCCTGAAATATTATAGTATGATAGTACATAGCTTAAAATGCTTGACGTATCTACAAGACTGAACAGGATGAGTATAACAAATATTCGTCCAATAAGTTTGAAATACTCTTTCCCTTTATCGTTTTGCAGTTCTGGAAGACCAGCCACATTAGTCATCTTCTCCACAAACGATTCAGCATAAAGGAGTAGCACAACACCGCAAAGGGAAAGGGTTCTATCTGGTTATCGCTTATCAAACTTGAATATAGCAAACAGTCGCATCCGATAGACGATGTGCTACGATTAGTAAATATAATACTTGATATATTATGTTAAATAACAGAACACAACAGGCTATCCGTACTCTCCGTCGCATCATTATCATCACAACGGGAATTATTTGAGTCAATAAATTTATTATTATCATAAATGTAGCCACTGCTCTTCCTATTTTCCATACATTCACAAAATAGTTTCGCTGATCTCCATGCTTTGTTACCATCCGGAACGAATCGTCCACAAATGTACCAAGCAAAGCAATCCGCCCAAGACTTGGTAATATTTTTCGGAATCGACGGATGAACTATATTTTTTTCAAAATAAATTATACACACTCAATGCTATTTTCGTATGCACTTAGATAATCATCCAACATCGACGTGTATGTGATTTTATTTAATCTACTATACAAGTATAATTTTATTATTTATATTTACTTAATTCATTAATTAAAATACCTTTTCCATTAAAGGAAACCTTAGAGAGTATGCTCGTTTCTTATATAAATAAAGTCAACCCGTTGGAGTGATTGAATAAGACATGTGTGCAATAGAGGGACGTCACCACCTCGACCAATGCACTTAATCTTTCCTTTTTTCTATTGGATCGTTTAATGAAAGAGGACTTACCTCCGCATTAAAAAGACAACACCTATGTACGGATTTAAAAAGATATGGAATGTCTGTATGCTGTCTGCAGGAGACCAAAGTCCCTAATGGCGTTAATGAAACAATAAACAGATACCGAATGCTCCTGTCGCCGTCAGACTGTCGCCATTATTAGATGGGCTTTGCAGTACGCATGGAGGCAGCTGTGGTAACCCACAGAGCATGGAATATGTCGCGCCCATAGCTGGCGACCATACCACGCTGGCGACCAGTTTAAGTCATTTTAATTAAAAAAAGGTATCTTCCAAAAGTTGTTGTATTAATATAGTCTCAATCCTTAGGTTACGTGAAAAATGACAGTGAATATAAAAATATTTTAAATGCACTACTCCAAATACCCGTACAAACTACATCTAAATCCGAAAAATACAAACTTATTAAAAAAGCGAATCAATTTATGATAATTGATGATCGGTATATTTGATATTCCTAATTCGTAGTCTCTATCTAAAGGACGATAATAACCAAAAACACAAATTTGTTATCTTTTTGGACAATTAAATGGAGATGAAGACACTGGCATTCGCTATTACCTTCCGGTCTTAGCGTGGCGTTATGGGGTCCACCATGTCAGTTCGGAAAATTCCAATCGGATATGGCAACGCTCAGGAGGCACTTAATGCCTACCGAAAAAGAACTTCTAGCTCTCAGACCCTGGGACATCGTCGTCTCAGGCCGATCATGCGGGCAGGATCGAACCTTTCAGAAGGATCTCCCTCGTTTGGATCGGCGATCACGGGAATAACTATAATTAACTGACTTTGCCCGTGTTTGGTCTTTAATAAATAAATATTCACCAAGAATGTCACTGGGGAATACTAAAGCTTCATAAGAAGTGCTGTGAATTTTATTTTACTGTGAAACGCCCTATTATCAAACAAATTAAAAAAGACTGCGAAATTTTTAAATTTGCTGGGCCGTTAAAAGTATTTTTGATTAAATATACTTAGGTATCCGATTCTAATTATCATGTAACGGCAAGAAGTCCAAATAAAAGATTCCAGGCGGATCTTATTGATGTTAGAAGAATTGGATATTGTCAAATTTTTAAAACAGACAACGGATTGGAATTCAAAAATCAACTGATGGATCAGATATGTGGAGAAAATAAAATCAAACATATTCATTGAAGACCAAACCATCCCCAGTCACAAGTTTATAAATTTGAAATAAATTAGGGTGTAATTGAGCGCTTTAACCAAACATTAACACGTGGTATGGCAAAACTGATGAATAAAGAAGGAACTAAAAATTGGAAACAATACAGCGGACATATTACAAACAAATTTCGACCTCTCTAAAAATCAAATTATACAACATGCTACTGAAACCGGTCTTATTGTACAATTTCTCTACATAAAGAAAATACGTAAAAATTGGAAACAATTTTTAGACAAAGTAACTTTTTCCTATAATACGACACACCACTCGGCGATCAATGAGACCCCCTTTAAAAGTTTAGGGATATTTCTGGAGTTAACACTGTGATTCATGAAATACCAGGTTATAATCTTATTTATAATTTAGATAAAAATAACGAGGCATCGTTTGTCGAAGATGAACTTAATGGTAAATCTACGATGTATTTATTTTTAGAAATTATGTATCTTGTCCCAATCAATAGGAGATAAAGCCGAACTAATGCTGTTATAATTCTGAAAACCTTATGGAAAATATTGAAAACACAATCTCCTAAAAGATAATGCTTTGATACAAATAAAAAACAATTTGAATAAACTTACTTAATTTATTATTTCAAATTAGAGTGTACATTATAAGAGTTTCTCAGAATATTTTGATATATCTTTGGGCGTTTTCAATGTTATTTATCCAGAAATTATTTGGAAAGTGTTAAAATAAAATTAATTCTTTGGGAAAGGAATGGCAAATTTGCAAAATGTAGAATTGCTATCTAACTATAATCTTGTTTTTTATTTGGTAGATAAATTAGATGTAATCTTTTTGAATGAATAGTCATTAGAATAATCAAATTAGGAGATGTATTAGTGAATTTGTGTGAAATGAAAGAATAAGTGATTGAGTCTGATTAAACCAAATCGAATAAATTCGAAATGAAATTAATTAAATTAGCCAATCCATTGATTGAATAAATGTCCCTCGACTGGGCAGGAGAAGCGTGGGAAAAGTCAATGATGTTGACAGCCACCTGTCCCTCACTCCAATTGGACACGTTCTCGTTCTCGTAGGCGATTATTACCGAACTCGAAACAAAGTGCCATGCTGACTGGGCCTTCAAAAGAGTGAGCATGTCCCTTAACTCAGCCAATATTTTCCGTCTCCTTCCGTCCCCCAACTTGTGGTCTTGCAGAAAAAACTTTTGCAACTCTGAAATGACAAAGACCCCTCACCGTCCCTGATAGTATGCTCGTCCAGTTGGCTCCGTCCGACTTGTAGAGGGTGTGGCAGGATCCGTCAGGTTGGTGGACCTAAAAGTGCTTCCTCTCGAATACTTTCATTCCACTTATTTGAAACATGATTTGGTCGGCTGCCGGGTACTTTTCTTTTTTGAGGAACCCAATTTTGATGTCGGCGGATGTCGGTTTGGTGAAGTTCCGGAATATGTTTTCCAAGTAAATGTACTGCCCTGCACATAAAGAAGTGCCACACCTCCTTGTTTGTCATGCGCCAGGCCATGGAATTTGGGGGAAAATGAGGACAATTTGGTGAAAAACTGGTCGGCAGAGTGGGAAATATTTTGGTAAAAGTCACCCTCCTGGTAACCGCGAGAATACTTTTTAAGTCGTTTGGCAATGAAGCCACCAGGTATTTCAAAGAAGACTTTGATGTGAAATAAGGACTACATTTGAGTGCAGTGGAGTCGAGTCCGTGGCCGGAGAGTTGGTTTGCAAGTGGGTGGAGTTTGGATATTTCAATTAGTGAACAATTTGCTGACATTGGTGTCTAAAGAAGTGTAGATGTATTGTTTTATAGGGTAGCCACCTTATAATTAAGTGTTAAATATTAATCAGTTGGTTGTATAAAACTCCCGCAACGTACCCTGTCAACTTGGAGTCGAGTTTCATGACCTGGGAGTAGAGTGTGGTATATTACATAACACCAATCAGCCTCATGGTAGTCCCCCAACAACATGATCACCTCGTCCTGGATCACGGAAATTTCGCTGCTCCTCACGGCTTTGGAATGACCCGAAAAGACAACCTTGTAAGTGTAGACGATATTGGTTTTTTAGCGCCGTGGGCCTGCAAAGTGGAAACTGAACTTGAGTCTTAGAAGTTATAGAATGTGGATTTCAAAAATTACCCTTTCGTCAGTGGCAGGCAGCTAAATGTTGCAAAAATCTTCCTCCAAATAGTTTTTGTTGATATTGGTGATGGACGGATGCGTGTCGGTCCCCAGGAAGTCCAGCACGAGATCAAAAATCTGTCCGGGGAGTCTTTTGGACTGTTCCTCTGTAACACGGCATTTCGACTTGCAGCTCGAAATGTTATGCTATGGACTGGCCAGAGGAGATGCTCCTACAGAAATCTTGTCCATACATTTAACTAAATCGATTACATATTATGCAGACAAACACAGAAGACGTTACTCACAAACTTCCATACTTACAGTGGCACGATTACCTCGAGTGATCATCGACTACTGGTGACATATCTTATTCTAAAGCGATGCTTTGGATTCTCCGGAGTACTTGCAGTTCGTACACGGGGCTGGAAATTAGCCGCGGAGATATTATGTGTTTCAGCTTCTAACCGTATAAAGTATGGGGAGGAAATACTCAAACTGTTAAACAATACTCTAATGTGTTTCCCGGACTACTATAGAGATATATTTCTACCAAAATTAAGAGATTCAAGGAGACTTTTGACAAAGAAATAGACAAATTAGCAAAAGAACAAAGGAAACTCAGTCTCCTAAAAGAATCGTCAAATTTGATCAGCCTTACCGATTCTTTAAAAGAAAACGCAACAAATGCAAACTATTTGGATGGTCATACTATTTTCAGTGGTCATACTATTTGGAGTTATTCGTTAGTTAAGGCTTCACGAAACGTTCGATTATGCGGGAAAAACCATAATTGATGACAAAAAAATCAGCAAACAAAATTGAACCCTTTTACAATGGATGAATAAATCTCAATGACCATCTGGAACAATTCAAAGAAACTCCCAGTGGACTCAGTAAAGACATCACGCGCTATGAAGTCATTTCAGCCTTGAGCAAGCTAAAAATGGAAGAGCTTCGAAACCAGACAACGTGAGGGCAGAATTATTTAAATACGCGCCGGACAAAGTGGTTGAGTTGATCTGCATAGTCTTGACCAGGACGTTTAAATGTCACAGCTTATTTGACCTAAATCCCAATTCAGAAACCTGGAAAGAAGAAGGGAAATTTTTAAAGTTTCGCCTGGTTATGCTCATGAATACGCTATCAGTGTATGTGGCAAATTATATCTCGGTGAAGTTTAAAACCGACACTGGCCTACCTCAGGACGACTCGTTATATCCGATCTTATTCATAATCTACCTGGACAAAGCTCTAAGACTTCTTCGGAAAAATAAATGTTTTATGAACGTGATAGAAGTTATTTACGCCGACGATATTGATTTTGTTTACCAAGATCAGAACTTAATGGAAAACTTATTAAAAGTGATTCCTCATTTGTTGAAGGACTGTTATTGGTATTACATCCAAGCAAAACGAAAGAAACTACCATGTCCCGCCTCGGGACAAGAAAGAAGGAGAAGTAAAAAACATGCAAGAAATTTGGATCCATCCTTAGGAACTCGGAGGATGTTATTTAAATGAAAGTGATGGCTGTTGCCTCTTTCATAAAATATAAAAGATCTGTAAATAAGAACCCGCATTTGAATTCGACTGTAGAACACCTTTGTCGAATCGATCCTGCTCTACAACACGGGGACCTGGGGTCTAACCGCCAAAGAACTAAATCAACTCACCTCTTTTCACAGAAAACAATTAAGTAAGAATACTCATACGAATTTGCTGGCCGAAAAAGATGAGCAAAGAACTCTATAAAATTACTCATGCATCCTAGATCGCAAAAAAGTGATGTCCAGGAAGTTGGGACCGATCAAAAAATTGTCGGATTTTAGAAATCAGCGGATTCGAGAAAGTTTGTTAAAAGTAGATTTTTTCTTCGCAAATTCGCAATCAAAATCACTATCACTTAGACATTTATTAAACATTTCGCAGCTAATACATTCTTTATTAAATGGTATAAGTAGCATGATTTACAAAGTTAAAATTTTTAAAACACCTTAGACTTTTTAATATTCTTATTATTACATGCTTTCTTTTATCCAAACCGGAACAAATAGTCCATAATAGTAATAAAAATCGATCCTTTGACAATTTTATTTCATTCCTTGATTTAGTGCACACACTTTTAGAAGGAATCGCCTTGTAACAATTACCGGTTTCACCTACATTATAAACATTTTCCAATTCAATTTATTTAATTTTAAACTAATTGTGTCATTAAAATTACCAATAGATTTTTTATCACGATTTACCGATCCACTGTCTTCATGAAATTTTCTTAGCTTAAAGAACGGATTCGAGAATCATCTATATGACATTTCAAATTTTTAAATAAAACAAGCGGATTCGAGAAACGACAGATTCGTGAAGCAGTGGATTCAAAAGGTTTCACTGTAATTGTTGGATTCTAACTTTTGTGTGATCTTGGGGAATTTTTTACTTAAACTGTAGCTATGCCATTTTTGCGTGTTGATTATAGGTTCAATCTCCGTTTGTCTAATTTACGATTTTTCATGTTCCATGATAAGATCTGATTTACTGCTTGGATTGACTTGAAACTATTCAAAAGTCTTTCAGAAACGTGACGATTACTTTCTAAACAATATTTATTAAGCGTCTATTTGCCACTGTTTAACTTATTATCCGTAACAGTTACGATTAATTACGGGTTGAGTTTTTATAATATTACATGGTGCGCAAATTAACTTCTAAATTTACTGAATGTGTACACATTTTAAAGAAAATATATGGATGCCAAACTTCTGCAGAAACTGTCAAAGAGATATCAAAAAGCATAATGACGAGCTTAAAGAACTCGAGTTTCTTCCACCACAAAAAGAAAGCATTGATTCGGTAAGTTAATAGTTTTTACTTTTTTATGAGTCTGAAAACTCGCAGCACAAGAGTTTTGACATAGCAGAAGGTATTTAGTGTTGATATAATTAATCAGAATTTGCTGAAATACGGAGGCAGATTATACCCAGCGACATTTTGTCTAAAAATCAGTTGAATAGCACACAATTGGTTTTTAATTCTTCAGAAAATGACATTGAATCATCTGAATCAGTAATGTTTTGTTGAAATTAGTTATTATCAGATTACAGATTATATTCAAAAAAACGTCATCTTTACCGTATTACAATCTAAAAAATTAATTATCAATTAGGAAAATACTGAAGAAAAGACAGATATTTATAATGTGCTTAAAAGCCAAAGTTTTAATAGCTCATCTGAAAAGTTTAATATGACGTCCTTTAATATAACTGAAGTACTGTATCACGATATTCCTACAGAAATGTTACAATTTTATTTCGCAAGCCCCATGCTTAAAATTCTATTTGAACAACTTGATTTCTCCATTCCAATTAATATGAAACTATGCAAAATTGTAGAAAAATTAGTTTTGCTGAAAAATAAAATCCTCAACATGGAAAGACTTTCTATCCAGACCAATATTTCTTTTTCTAGTAATTCTAAAATTGTAGGAGCCACAAATGATTATATAATTTCTTTTTCTAAAAGGGATAAGTTTTTCCAAATAGTAATTGCTTATAGTTTAATATTTTAGCTTTCCGTTCGTGAATTTGTTTTGCTTGAAGCATTTGTGGACCCCATATACTCAAAAGCAATCAAAACAAAAAAAGGAAAGGACTTTCATAATTACGGGTTAAAAGTCTCCGCAGCGTCAGTAAAGACATTTGAACAGTGGAGTCTTCAGTTGAAGACATGTAAAAATTCTATAAAATCAACAATATATTTGATTACTCAAATGGCAATGTGCTTGCCAAAGCTAGCTGGTTACTTAGTTAGCAAGTTGAGTCTTAATGATCTACTTGTGGTTACCTCAGAAAATAATTTTAACAAGCTGGTTGTCATTGCTTTTGTTGGTCAAGAAGAAACTGATTTTACGGACACAATAAAAATTAGTGAATATCTTTTAAGGGAAAATATTAAAAGTTTTGATAACCACAAAAAATATTTTCTATTGGTTGATAAACTTAAGCAAGTTGCATCTGTTTTGAATAATATAATATTTGATAAATGCAAAACTAAAAGCATCGTCAATTTTTCAGAATTCACTGGACATATGACTCTAATGAGTCTAGTATTACTAATTTCACTACATCTAACAATGGCAGATGTGTTCAATTATAACGTGACAGCCACCACAATCATGAACAAAATAAAAATTTCTGATCTAATGAACCAAATATTGGGGAATTCACTCATTTTTCATGCTGATATCATTAATTTACTGATCAGTGGAATGTGTGTTGATAATTGTACAATCCTTATGAACACGAATCTAATTGTCCTATTGTGCCAGGCTTGTTCCTTTTATTATTAATATATTTCATTGATTTGTCACTTTTTAAGTTACAAAAAATTTTGTTGAAACCAAATCAAATTTAACTAAGGTTACATTATTTAATTAACATTTTCACGCTTTATTGTTGGAAATCTCTCTTTCATTTAAGGGGAGAATCTGCTATTAGTTCCTTACTCTTATCGCTCTCTAACTCTCCGCCAAACAAAGTTGTTATATGTCCCATAGCTTCAATTGACGTGTCCCAAAAGCATGTCAGTTTCACAAGTTGGTCGGTAGCAGAGGCGTATTTATCACCAGATACCTTCATCCCATGCTTGTATTTAATTAGCATACTTTCAAGAGTTCCATTCAGTACAACAGATTCTAGTTGCTTTTTCAATGGTTATTTTATCATGTAATATTTAAAGCATTTGAGACAACTTGTCACTTTTTTAAATAATTTAATATACACTAATAATATAACTACTCGTTAATTCTTTTTGGCAGTTGGTGGTTAAGATCGATTTTTGTCTAAATTCCGAGCTTCAATATTACGAAGATGCTCTTCGGTACTGTAAGCACAAAATTAGATCCAACAAATATTAAAATTGTCTTTGGAATTTAGTTTAGTGTATGGTGGTTTTTAATGAGAAGAAACTTTCTTAAAAACAAAACTTTTTACACTATCGGTACCACATATAATTCTGGTAAAAATATTGTTTGAAATAAAACGAATATTTCATTCCCACCAGTTTCACCTTATTATCATTCCCATCAGTTTCACCACAATTGCTGCTGAGAATAAAAAATGGAAAGCTGAGTGCAATAAATTACATAAAGCAAATCCAAACTTTTGGAAGGTTTTCGGAAAATTATCCACTTCAAAATCCGAGGAAACAATACCGAAACTGTTAAATCAAGATGGATCCCCCGCTTCTCTTGAAGAAATCCCAAATATATTTGGAGACAGTCTTAAAGAAACTCAGGAGGTCAACCCGGACTTACAGTTATCTGGCCCAGCACTGTGTCATATGAAAAAAGAATTGGATGGACTCCTCAGCTTGTTGCCTTTGTGCACGAAAGCTATAACTTGCAAAGACGTGGAGGACGCAATAAAATGCTCAAAGGATAATGCCCCGGGAAGAGACAAGATAACAATGCGATTGTTCAAAGAAGCACCGAGGGAACTTTATGAATATTTGAGATGTCTCTTCTCCTGTAGTCTTCATTTGGGATACGTCCCCTCCTCCTGGAAATTAACGGAGGTTAGGATGATACTAAAGCCGGGAAAACCTCGCTATTTGCCAACAAGCTATAGGCCGATAAGCCTGATTCCTTCCATCAGCCGAATCATGGAAAGGATAATGCTGTGGAGACTCTCGGAACATGTGGAGAGCAAAAATATTCTAAAAAATGTGCAGTGGGGTTTCCGCAGAAATCGCTCTTGTGGGGACTGTCATTATACGGTAAATTCGTTAATTATGAAGGCTCTGGATACCAAGGGATCTCTGACGATGGCCTGTCTTGACATTTCGAAGGCATTCGACAGTGTATGGCATTTTGGCCTTCTGAGACATCTGGCGAAGTGTCAGATAGATAGAGAACTGTTCCTATGGTTACAGGACTTCCTCCGCGACAGACGATCGGTGGTAAGCTTACTGAACCACGACTCGGATGAGCTAAAATTAAAAAGAGGTGTCCCCCAGGGATCAGTACTCAGTCCTCTGTTATTTAACATTGTCATGAGTAATCTACCTTCCCCAAACAATGTACGGACGGAAATTCTAATGATGATGTGGTCATCCTCGATGCTTCACCGAAACCTGCCTTATCTGAACAACGAATGCTGTCATATATGGAAGAAATCGAAGTTTGGTGCAGAAATAACATGCTGGTTGTCGCACGTGAGAAGTCTGCCCTGTTGAGAATCACAGAAAGTAGAAATCTTAAAAATTCACCTTGTCTGATTACTAACATACCACGACAACATTCAATAAAATACCTGGGATTGCAAATTGAAGAAAATGGTAAATACACTGAAAATGCGAAAATTCGAAAAAAAGAAAGCAACAAACGCACTGTTTTGCTTAAGAAAGTTAAATCTGGAACCAGATACTTTCCTTTATGTTTTTAACACGGTGTACTTACCAGGACTTATATTTGGAAAAGAGGCATGGTACTTCTCTAGAAAGAGGAGTTCCATTATCGAGAAGTTTGAGAAAACTCGGAGACTGGCGTTAAAAATCGCCTACTCCCAAAGCCTGGAATGGCCGATTCCCCCATGGCTCGAGGCTAAAACGCCTACGGTGGGGGAAATCGTTGAAAAAAACATCAAAAACTACAAACTCTGGTCAACAGTCACTGGGACTTACCTGCAAAGGTAATTCTATACTGAGAGGTTGGGGTCCCTCCTTTCTTTTTGTTTCGCGGAAGAAGTCGGTAAGCAAGCCTTACCGTTTCATTAATTATTACCCCACATACTATTCGTTGTTACCTAAATAAAGTTGTTGATTGATTGATCTTATTATCATTGCAATGGAATCAAAAATTCGGAATAGAACACGTAAAATAGATTCAGTATTATTTTGAACTAGTATAACGAGATCAAATTAAAAAATATTAGTTCAAATACTTGTAATGTCAATTGGAGTGTACTTTGTCTTGCCAACGTCGAAGGGAAGGTATCCGTGATTGATCATATGCTAAAAAAACAATTACATTGATTACCTTAACACGCCCGAAAAGTGTAAAAAATAATAAGAAGAGAAAGTAGCCCGCAAGAATAGGAACATATACAGGTATATCGAGAAAGTTAAATAAAGTCAAAACGAGTCCGATGGAAATGGATGTAGTTCCTCGCAACCAAAAAAAAATAAACAAATTTACCAGAATTTGAATTCAGGAAGTATTCTTACAAATGGTCGAAATTCTTTTTCCACTTGATTTGGGAGGTTATAATTATCATCAGGTAAAAAACGTGGAGAAATAAATTCAACAAACCATTTCAGCAAATGGAGGCCCAAAATATAGGCAACCACGTACCAGCCTTGACCGATTATGATACGCAATGCAAAGCATAGAAGTAGAAGTGATGTACAAAACCATCTTAATTTTGAGTATATTGTTAGTCTTTCAATGATTCTGTCACAGTTCTATCCAAATGATGATTTTTAGTCTTACCATTCTTAATACGTACACATCATCCCGTTATAATTTATTTATCTTTAAATTACTAATTAACGATTTAAAAAAATTAATGGAATTTTAAAAGTGGAATAATATCTTTTCCAAATAGTATTGATTTCAACTTCATTTTCTTTGCCGTTTCCTATTTTCAGGCTCATGGGCTGGAATACAGGTTCCACTAATATCTCGTAGTGGGTCTATTTCAGTCGCTCATTGATTGTCCCAACATTCATTGCGAAACTTGTTAGGTGATTCGCCGGCGTAGCTAAAAGTTTGTGTTTCGGACGCATGCTTTCTTTTGTCTTTTTAATCACGATCGTCTGGACATAGACACGAGTTGAATCTTCGACTTTTATGATAGTGCTTGTAAAATTAAATATTATTCTATCCCTGTGAGAACCAATGATACGACGGTTGCAACTACTAACACTGCTGTCAAAAAATACGTTGCAGTCCTGAATCATACACAGCATTCCCTCCGATCTTGGAGAGTTCAGATTGGGGAAACATTCGCTTACTTTTATGCATCACAGAAACCAATCCCTCTCCTAGTCGGTCTGTTAGAAAATAAAGTCTATCTTTGTTTCCAGGTTTCATGCGTGCTCAGTGGCGTATCTTGCGCAGATTCTTTCCAATATTTTCAAATTCACATGGTTCGATATCAGTGAGCCGGATACGTACTTATATAACGACAATGCATGCTCATTAACAGCCTTAAAAAATTTCATAATTCAGTTTCAAATCTGCCGGGCTATTAATCCTACTTTTAACTGCATCCGAGATTAAAGTCATCGTATTATTTTTCAGGACGCTGCTATCCATGTTTTCCAATACTCAAAAGTAACGATAATTATTTATTTTGTCAAACAGGGTGGCTTTTTTACTCAACCTCTCAAGATTAGTTTCAGACTTTTCAACATTTTGGTCCAATGGGGTTGCTTGAAAGAATTTATCAACCTCGGCCATCAACCTAATTACAGTGTCATCCTCCCGTGCAAACACTTTTAGGTCGTCCATTAATAACAAGTGGTTCGTTAAGTATATCTGAGCGTTCTTAATACATTTGGAAATTTGCATTCAATATTCTACTCAGGGGGTCCAGGACGAGCACAAAGATTTGCGGCGATAAAGAATCACCTTGCAAACCATCCCTCTTCATTCTAACTTCACCAATTTCTTTTTGATAAAAATTTAGCTTAATGAATAATTCAATGTAGGTCCTCAATTTGTTGTTCACACATGTTACAAGTTAATATATATTTTCCATGCAAATAATTGGCCTCAGGTTGTTAGGTGAGTCACAAATTTCTTTTTTTAGAATGAGATAGGTCATTTCGACAAAGAACTACTTACAACTTTCTTACAGAGGTCATTGTGTACTGCAAAGAATTTTTTCAAGAAAAAGTTATTATATGCCATAACATCCACAGATCTTCCAATTTAACGGCTGAATAATAATCTCAATAATGATGTCGTTTCCAAAATCAGCAGTTGTGTCCTCAGCACCAATCACCTTATTATCCAATCAAATCAATTTCGCACGGATTCATGTTTTACCCAACACTCTCTCAGAATTAGAGAGAAAACTATAAAATTATATCTATTTAAGGATTATTTATTTTGACCGCTTTTTAATGAGGCGAAGTTGAAAAAAAGCGGTTGCTGTTAAACTCCGAAACAAATCACAGTTAAAAAATCGATAATCGAATTAACAACAAAAAGTTGTTTTTTGCTTAAACTAAAAAAACAATAAGCAAAAATAAAATTATCTTTTTTAAGGATTTTTTCAATCTTTCTAATTTTAAGAATTAATTAATTACGATACTCGGCATCTTCTCCGAAGAGTCTCATTTGCGATCTTCCGGGGGAACCGCCAGGCCATCTTACGCCGGCAGTTCTATATAATTTTTGTCTGTGTTTTTATCTCTGTCTAATAAAAAAACTCAATTAATTATAAAATCAAACATTTTATATTTATATGCTTATTTTATAATAAATCTAGGTTAATTAAAACTTAATGAACAATGAGAATTAAAAAAGCTAACTAATCCTGTTTATTTATATTTTGAAAATAACTAATTCTACCATAAGGATAACTATAAGGCGGAATTCTAAAAAATGAAGTTTGCCATTTTTGAAAAATATTTAAGGCATAAATACTTATATATTTACGTTGCTTTACTCCTCTCACATGCTAGCTGCAAACAACTTTCTTCAAAAATCTTATCCAAAAGAATAACCATAGACTGCACGTAATGCGTTCAGCTTGCGCCTGGCTTTAGTAAATATCGTATTCATGTAAGTAGGAAACTCAGAGATTGTTCATGAAATCCGAAATTTAGGGTTTTTTTTATGGGTAAACGATTCTCAAATACAAAGAGTTCATGATTGAGATCACGTTTCGTCGTGAAGAGCGTTTAGTTCGATTTAGATGTTGAAATGGATAGCTGCTTGATTTATAATCAAGCAGCAATAGAATCCAGATAAATTGTAAGTAATTTGTGGCCATTGATAGATTACTATCTCTTGATGCAATGATTATGTCGTCGGCAAATGAGACTAGTAATTTATTCTTGGTGACTGGTGCGTCACTTAAATAGAACTTTAAGAAAGTTGGCGATAGCACTGAGCCTTGCGGGACTCCATTCAGCAGGTATCTAAATGGGAACTTGTATTCTCTGACATCTGTTTGACCTAAGCAGCTCGATAAAAAGGAAATTTAATTAATCTAACTTTTAATTCCTTCTTTAATATATTTCAAAATTAAAATCGAATAAACTTTGATGAGTTAACAAAAAATTAATTACGAGTTAAAATTAATCTTTAAGATAAAATTTGAGTATTTTTTAAATCAGACTTATCAGATTTAATGCATCTCATACTTGACTGTACAATAGCTGATACAAAAAGCAAAACAGATGCGAAATAAAATGTGTTTTTAAGGCCAATATTTTTGCTTAACATGCCTAAAAATGACAATAAACATGGAGAGTAAACTTGAAGTGGATAATCCAATAAAAACGGATATTCCTTTGAAAAAAAGATAAAAGGATAGAGAAGAAGTGAGTCTTCGAAGACCAACAATTTCACTCAAAATAGACTGCCACGTAGTCAATAAAATCCCTAAAAATATTTAGAAAAAATTACAGACCATATGTAAAACCAAAAAACAAGCAAACCACGGCTAATGGATAGAAATGTCCTTCTAATAAAGCAATGACAGCACAAGAAACGGCAGAGAGATAGAAAGCAAATTCACTCAACCTGAACGGAGTGACTCCGTAAATACTAACAAACACTCCGCAAAAGAGCTGCCCAAGTACTGATCCTCCTCCTAAAAATATAATATTAAGATTAACCAATGATAGATGGCAAGTATTGCGCCAAAGTCGTAAATTCCTCTGCAAAAAGTACGATAAAAACCATAAGAATAAACGAGGCCCAACTAAACAAACTGATGGAGACATAATAAAGAACGAGACGAGCAAGTCGGAAAATGGACCAGTCAAGTACAATAGACAGGATATGTGTAAAATTGCCAAAAATAGTCTTGTGTATTTCTATTTTAGGAACGTGGATGATATTGAGAAAATCGGATTCATCATTCAATAGTCCTTCCTCCATCATTTGTTTTCTAGATCCTTTGTAAAATATATCTGCTCTGTTCATAGGTTTCAGCATCATGTTTTCAATCCATTTCTTAAGGAAATTAAATGTTTGTTTGTCAATAAAAGGATTATCTGAAGCGATTATGTTTTTATCTTCGTATTTTAGTCTGAAAATATCTCCTTCGCTGTGACTATTAAATTTGATATTTCTCTTTCTTGATTTCGAGCGTTCAATTACGTCGTTAATTCGACAGAGTAAACCAGAGAATGTTGAATTACCATTATAGCAATTGACGACTTGATTATAAAAACTAGTTTCGTTTGACTTTAAATGATTGATCTTTTGTGGAGTGGTTTTTGGAACATAGTTATGTCGGGAACTAAGGACGTTGTATATCTCTTCCAATTCTTTGGCAGTCGAGACCTGTCTAAATATTCCAGGTTTCGTGGTAAAAGTTGCGTTTCTGTTCAAATTATTCATAAAAGAAAAGTTCTCATAAATTTTCTACCAACAATCTAAGAAATAAAAACTTTTGTTTTTTGCTGATAATAAGTCTTGAAATTTATTTTTCGAGGCTTGGAGTCGCTGCAAATGATAGTGTCGGTTGACCTTTTCTCAATAGGATAAAATTGATCCACATCGAATGATTCTTTACTGAAATAAGATTCGTGGTTTCTAACCAAGGATCAATGCTGACGTTTCCCAGATCTCTCATATTTACTGCAGAAGAATCACCATCCAAATCAGCAATTGTTTCATCTGGTTGATTTTTGAGATCGTTTTCGGTATCCTTGGCCAATTTTAGAGGGAAATATAATGGTCCAAGAATAAACAATAAAAAGCAAAGTCCTCCCCAAAAAAAGAAAATGACTCTAAATCCATGCATTTTAACAATCGTAGAAGTTAGAAAGGGCATTAGAATGGATCCTAGTCCGCCGCCGACTCCTGTAATACTGTAAGCCAAAGCCCGTTTTTTATCAAAATAAAGACTAATCATAACTTGAGCACACATTATACACATACTGAAAGAGATGCCTAAAATTTAGTAAATTGAACTTTTGTTACCTGGAAGTATTCCAAATGTGAAGGCAGCGAGTTTCACGGAAACAACGAAATAAGTCAATGTCATTGACAGAGTAGCAATCAATCCAAAGAATATTACAATAGTTCGCGGTTTTAGTTTATCCATCAAGATAACAGTCACTGGAGCTATGTAAGAAGATTTAGTTAGTCAAAAGTAATACACGAAATGTATGTAAAGAGAATGAGCAAAGACACGACTAATGTTGTTTCTTCGATCGAACTGTTGTAGTAACGCTGAAGTTCGGGCAAGACAATTCCAGCAGAACCAATAATCCCATCCACCGTAAAATTTAAGAAAAAGGCGGCGATAACTGTTAACCATCCAAACCCTCCTTCAGGGAAAGAAGGAGAAGTCATCATTGGCGATATCAGCTGCTTGTCTAGATTTTGGTCACCTGGAAAGGGAAGGTCAGCTAGTTCCAAATCGATGTTCAAATTATATTCCAATTTGTTATTTACAAGGTCCATACCACAATATAATTTTAAAAAAAAAAAAAAAAAAAAAAAAAAAAAAAAAATTTATCAATTTTTATGTGAACAATTATATTTCCTGCGTTTATGATTAAAAGATAAAATTATAGCGAGTATGTTTTAGGCAATTTATTGATATTTGGAGAGTGGAAAAGAGATTTTATAATATTTGAAATTAACTTCAACGTTATAATAATTAAAGTATTTAACATTAACCTTGAATTAAAAATCCACTTATCTTGATAATCTGTGGTTTTTAGAAAGAATCAAAAATTGTTGCTTTGTGTAAAAAGAAATTAATGTATAATTAAAATCCCAATATTAAATGACGAATAAAAAGCTAACGTCAACTAAATATCTGATTGTTTATCTAAGCTGTTATTAATTTTATGCGTAATAATTAGGGCAACATTTTTATTGATTTTGTTTAGAATCGAAAATGATCGTTCCACTGAGCAGGATGCAGTCTGACATTTAATCAAAAAAGAAAAATCCGAAAATGAAATGATTATTAAAATTCTTTATTTTTGTGATATCATTAAAATTCATCCTTTTGTTAATTTTAATTTTGTATTCCACAATCGTCTTTTTTAAAATCCAATTTTTCAAATAATTTTGCCCAATACAACTTGGAGTCGGCGTCCAAGGCGGCTGTGAAGCCGTAGTCCATGCAACAAGGAAGCTCATTTCCGCCTCACAAAATAGGCCGAATAACCCTTGCCTTCTAGTCAAGCTGGTCCTGATTAACGCCTTTAACAGCGTTCGTCGGGACGTAGTATTTGAATCTATTATCCGGCGTTCACCTTTTATTGCCCGCCTGGTCGCATTGACTTACGGTCGCCCCAGCCTCCTTATCGCTGGCGATCACTCAATCTCGTCCTGCAACGGTGTCCAACAAAGCGACCCTCTGGGTCCTCTTCTCTTTGCCCTGGCAATCGATCCCGTTGCCAGAAGTGTATCCTTCGTTTTCAATGCGTGGTATTTGGACGATGCCACTATCGGAGGTACTCTCGAATCCGTTCTTGACGACCTGAGAGTTTTAATTTCTGCATTAAACGCAATTGGCCTCGAAATCAATTCCCCAAAATCTGAAATCTTTAACATCAGTTATGATGTCTACCGTTTCTCCGTTGCCCATGGTTCTATCGAATCATTACTTCCCAACATCCATGTCACCTCGCCCAGTAATCTCAAGATTCTGGGTTCCCCGATTTTTAACACCGGTGTCGTTTGGATATTATCAGAAAAAACACCAAACCTTGTATCAATGTCCCGTAATCTTGGTATCATCGATTCCCATTCGGCCCTGTTTCTATTGAGGAACTGTTTCGCCATCCCCAAACTATTGTTTACACTTAGAAGCGCTCCATGCTTTGCCAATCCCGAAAGCCTCTCCAGATTCGACCATGCTCTCAGGACTTGCCTCGAATCAATATGTAATGCCTTCTTTGACGATCTTGGCTGGGAACAGGCAACACTCCCCATCGGTCGTGGCGGCATCGGTGTGCGGTCAGCCACTGACCTTTCTTTGCCAGCATTTCTTTCTCCTACACATGCCACGAGCACCCTTGTCCAAGAGATTCTCCAACCCGTTACCGAATCTCCTATGGACTCAGAGTCAGTCGCCGCAGAAAGTCGCTGGCTTGGGATGTCTCTTGAGCTTCCACAGAATACACACGCACAAGACGAATGGGACAGGATTCTCTGTGATCAGAAGTCGAACAACCTCAAGCCTAAGTTTAACCAACATCACTTGGCTTGTTTATTGGCTCCCTCGCAACCATATTCGGGGGCTTGGTTGACCGCTATCCCTATGGGATCTATTGGAACCTTATTGAACGACGATTGCCTGAGGATCGTCGTCTCATTGCGCCTGGGACTAAACGTATGCCGAAAACACCGGTGCCGCTGTGGATCGACTGTTGACCCCTTTGAATTGCACCCATTATCGTGCCAGAAAAGCTCCGGACGCTTTCCCCGACACATTGCCCTGAACGACATAGTTAAGCGGACCCTTGAAACTGCCGGATTCCCATCACAGTTGGAACCGGTCGGCCAGGTTCGGGAGGATGGTAAACGTCCTGACGGCCTAACGACTTTCCCTTTCGAAAATGGCCGCAGAGCCGGGCTCCGCAGCTAACCTGGCCGAAACGCTAAAAATCAAGAAATACAGTGCATTATCTCACCGCAGTGGAGACGTCGGGAGTCCTCGGTCCCAGAACTAAAAAATTCCGGTACTTTTGTAGTAGTCTACAGCCACTTTTTAGCGAGTTTCAAAATAATACTATTTTTTCCAGTGATAATATATGTGTTTTATAATTAATTACAATAAAATAAAATAATAATCCCACGTGTTATAAATTTAAATGTGACGTGAACTCAACCTGTTCAATTTACCAAAAGACGCCACCGTTATGGTATTGTCACAAAAGAGAGTGCAGAACTAGTTCTGGATTGAAAGCCGGTATAAAATACGTTGTAAAAATGTACAGGAACTTGGCTAGAGGGAGCCAGAGTACCTTTGGAGGATATCATAAAATTTATTTTCTTGTGGGCCAATAACATATCATCGGTCAAAGGAAAGGATATTCTTCGGAATTCCTTGAAAGTGCAGGATATCATCATTTAACTTATTAAACTGGGGGACCTGGCAAGCAGAAGGAGAAATGATCATCGGGAACGGACATGGCTTTTCCAACGCATATCAATAGCCATTTTGCGTGGGAATTGCCATTCCATCTTATCCTCTGCTACTAATTAAATACGTGTTCAGTTTTTGAATTCTAATTTAAAAAAAATTTTATGCTCTATTTATAGTAAGATTGGTCGATTCTAAATCATCAAGTAAATCTAATAACTAGAGCAACATTTTTATTGACTTAAAAAAATAAAAATTTCCCTTAAAAAGTCAATGTAATTGACCTTAAAATTTTAAAAATTGACCAAATAATTGACCGTAAAAATACTACTTTATTTTCATATATAAACTACGTTTATGAAAATTTAAAGTATTTTTATTCATCGTTTATCGAGTTATTTACAATTAAGTAATATTTTACATTATCCACTTTAAAATTCCTATCCTTGGTTAAGATTTTGTTAAGAATCGAAAATGATCGTTCTACTGCGCACGATGTTGCCTGACATTCAATCAACAAAGAATAATCTAAAGGTGAAATGGAATGATCATCGAAATTCACAATTTTTGTGATATCATTGGAATTCATCCTTTCGATAATATAATTTTTTATTCCACACACGTCTTCTTTAAAATCCAATGTTTTTAAATAATTGAATGCTTTTTTATAGTAAAATTGGTCGATTCTAAATCATCAAGCAAATGTAATAACGGTGAATATTGTGATATTAGCGTCGTTAGATCTTCATGAAGTTGTTAACTAAATAAACATTCTTTCACTCTTTTAATAAGCAAAAAATCTCCTTCGAAGGAAGTGTATAACATTTGGCAAGTTTGTAGTATAGTAAAAAAACAGCTATAAGCCAGCTCCCTCATTTCTTAACTATTGGTTCTGGTGGGTACCCAATTTCTTTAAATAATTGTCTTCGATAATTGTTTTTACAACTAATGGTTCGACACAAGCAATCATTTGTTGACTTCGAAATAATTTACTTTTATTTTAAATGCACAATTATATACTAAATGAGCAAAATTAACGTTTTTCGGGAAATTCGGTGTTAGAGTAAGAGTATATGGACAAAAAAGAAATACTATATTTTTTCAACTAAAAAACTGATTCTTTAACATTTAATGTCACCGTCCAGACCGGCCGGGGCGCCAGATTGGTCAGGTCAATTATCTAAATACAAAACAAATATTTTTCCTACAAAACATTTCATTGCAAAAAAATATTGATAATAAAAAAATAAAATCTTATTAATAAAAAAGTTCTAAAAAGTTGAAAAGATTATGTCGCGAGCGCTGAGAGCGACTTTGACGCCTAACAAGCCTGTCATCAACAAATATATTTATTAAATTTTTTTTTTTTTTTTTTTTTTTTAAATTATTTAAAATTTTAACATGATTTAAAATTAAAATTGAAATAACTTAAGTTTTCCATTGAATCCCATAAAATAATTTATTTTTTTTTTTTTTTACTTTTTATTTTTATTAAGAAAGAAACTAATTAACTAAGTAATTTTACTAACTAAGTCCAGAGCCTTCGAAGTGAGCAGAAGGCGGCACTCCACGCACCTCCTCCCCTTCTTCCTCCTCTTCTCTGGCACTGTAGACCTTCGAGAAGGTGCAGTCCAGCGCCTCTTGCTGACTAAACGTCAGGAAAGGGCTGGATCGGCGAGCATCAAACGAAACACTCTCCAGAGTCCTCTTAAGAACAGTTGACTGTATATAAGCCTGTAGAGACTTATCTACATCCAACTGTCTTAAGTACCGCTTGTGGTATTTGGTGACCAGTCCATCCCATGTCATCACACACGGGATGACATGGACTTTGCACTGGTGCATCAGTCCTAGCTCGTTTGCAAGGAGGTCATACTTCCTCCTTTTCTCCACTTCCAC
The DNA here is from genome assembly GCF_006345805.1 of Octopus sinensis. NCBI lineage: Eukaryota > Metazoa > Mollusca > Cephalopoda > Octopoda > Octopodidae > Octopus > Octopus sinensis. Next base: position 184,364 of record NW_021832440.1, on the reverse strand, counting down.
TATCTGCAAACGGTCTAGGCACGTGATGCCCACCTCCACGATAACAATCTCCCCTTATCGTGGACCACAATGTCGGGTCTGTTGTGCTGGACAACAATCGAGGTGCGTATGGGGGTATCCACCTTAATGCACACCCGCGAGTTCTCACACACCGATTGAACTCGATGGGTTCGCAACTTTCTGGACCGCCTCAAGCCGTACTTATTGCAGAGCAAAAGATGGAGGGACCTCACCACCTCGTTATGCCTCCATGTGTAATCATGGTAAAGCATACTCCCGCACTTCGTGGCTAAATGGTCAACGGTCATTGCCTTACTCTTACAGTGGTTACACTGTTTCCGTTGACCATTAAAAAAGTTTCTATCCTGCAAATATGAGAACAACCCTTCTGATCGGGGAGAGTTATTCCCATATTTCAGCCACGTAGATGACGACGATACGTCAATGTGCGGGTTGTCCAGGCTGCTAAAGAGAGTCTTGTGAAGGACTTTTAAGTTGATCTTTTTAATTAAAGACTCCTTTTGAAGTTTGATCAACTCCTTCACATTAACTTGGGTAGCACCTAGACCATACTTAGCCGACACATAGCCTTTTATGGTCCCTAGGTGTGTACCACGCGCTTTTTCAGCAGCAAGGATGGCAGCCTTCCTTTGGGATACACTCGACCCACTCCACAAGGTGTCGTGCATCTTAGTAAGAATTCGCTCACTTAAGTGTACGATGTTACTCAGTCCACGTCCTAGCTGCCCGCGAGACAAGTACAATCTCTCCTTATTGCTTGCCAACACGTGGACATGATTCTCTCGGAGTACTCTTCGGACAATAAGGTCCATTTCATCGTACTCACTCGGCTCGAATTCGATCAGGCCAACGTAGTAGTTTAGCAATGAGATGGCATACTCGTTCAAGGCATGAAATAAGTTCCGTGCATTAGCCGAGTCTTACATAACATTGCCGCCCTACTACGCACACCCTCCACTACACACTTTCTCGTTTCGGGTGTGATTAATGAGGCTGGACTCTCAACCACACCAAGATACTTATATCCTTGGTGTTCCTCCAAGACTTTGACTAGGTCACCACACACAGGGGTGTTAGTCGCCGACTTGTTGTAGTTGAGCTCCAACCCCACGGCCTTCATGAAACCTTTCAGGACTTTACCCATTGAGTGAAGGATCTCTGAAGACCGAGCGAACAGCTTAATGTCGTCTATGAACATGAGATGGTTGGTGCTAAAACACCCTCCTTCATGTTCGATCGACATTTGTTCGAATTGGGCAGTGAGGACTCTACTCAGCGGTTCTAGGCAGAGGACGAACAGCAGCGGAGACATGCTGTCGCCCTGTAATATGCCCCTCTCTAGTTTCACCTCGCCTATATCGCATTTGTTGTAATTTAGATGGACGTTCCACCTGTCCATCACAGTTGCAACAAATTTGATAAACCACATTGGCAACTTAAGCCTTCGCAGACACTCAACGAGGTAGGCATAATCAACCGAGTCATATGCCTTCTTCACATCCACCCACATTGACACTAGTGAGTTTCCGTGGGCTCTCGCGAGGCATTTGTTGATCAGTGCCTGCTCCTTAGCTCCCTGGCAATCACGCCGAGTACCTAACTGGTTCTCGGACAGAATCCCATTCACCTCCACGAAATTTCTGACCTCAGTAGCCACCACCTTAGTCATCAACTTGTACAGGTTGGGCATACAGGTTATCGGACGATAATCTGTCGGAGCGGAAGGGTTATCTACTTTAGGGATCAAATAAGTGACCCCAGTACATAACCACTCTGGAATCGAGCCAGGGTCTAGTGTAAACTGTTCGATTGCTCGACACATGCAATCATGGATAGGTTTGCAATCTTAATAATAAAATGGTATGGTGTGTGTCTGTCTGTCTGTCTGTCTGTCTGTGTGTGCACACCAACTTCAAATTGGCAATACGATGTCCTCGACTTACATGATGAGGTCCTTAAAACCTTCCCTCCCAAAAAAATTAAAAAAAAATTTTCTGCATTTTGGTTAAAATGAACAACTACGATGTCCTCGACTTACATGATGAAGTCCTTAAAACCTTCCCCCCCAAAAAAATTAAAAAAAAATTTTCTGCATTTTGGTTAAAATGAACAACTACGATGTCCTCGACTTACATGATGAAGTCCTTAAAACCTTCCCCCCAAAAAAATTAAAAAAAATTTCTGCATTTTGGTTAAAATGAACAACTACGATGTCCTCGACTTACATGATGAAGTCCTTAAAACCTTCCCCCCCAAAAAAATTAAAAAAAAATTTTCTGCATTTTGGTTAAAATGAACAACTACGATGTCCTCGACTTACATGATGAGGTCCTTAAAACCTTCCCCCCCAAAAAAATTAAAAAAAATTTTCTGCATTTTGGTTAAAATGAACAACTACGATGTCCTCGACTTACATGATGAGGTCCTTAAAACCTTCCCCCCCAAAAAAATTAAAAAAAAATTTTCTGCATTTTGGTTAAAATGAACAACTACGATGTCCTCGACTTACATGATGAGGTCCTTAAAACCTTCCCCCCCAAAAAAATTAAAAAAAATTTTCTGCATTTTGGTTAAAATGAACAACTACGATGTCCTCGACTTACATGATGAGGTCCTTAAAACCTTCCCCCCCAAAAAAATTAAAAAAAAATTTTCTGCATTTTGGTTAAAATGAACAACTACGATGTCCTCGACTTACATGATGAGGTCCTTAAAACCTTCCCCCCCAAAAAAATTAAAAAAAAATTTTCTGCATTATGGTTAAAATGAACAACTACGATGTCCTCGACTTACATGATGAGGTCCTTAAAACCTTCCCCCCCAAAAAAAATTAAAAAAAATTTTCTGCAGTTTGGTTAAAATGAACAACTACGATGTCCTCGACTTACATGATGGGGTCCTTAAAACCTTCTCCCCAAAAAAATTAAAAAAAAATTTCTGCATTTTTGTTAAAATGAACAACTACGATGTCCTCGATTTACATGATGAGGTCCTTGAAACCTTCCCGCCAAAAAATCAAAAAAATATTTTCTGCATTTGATTAAAATGAACAACGTTAATGTCCTCGACATTCATGATGAGGTCCATTAAAACCTTCGAGGCAAAAATCTTACGTATTAAGAATATCTTTGATGAAAACGACAGCGAGAATATTAACACTGATGAACTCCTAATTATTCGCGAGAAAGAAATTCAATTCATCCTATGTTTTTCTCTTTAAAATTAAATGCATATACCATTATCGACATGAATCAAAATTAAAGCTATTATCATATTTGACTTTGACAGAATGTGCAATTACAGATTGCACGACCTTGAATAGAGTGTGCAATTAACAGATTTTGAAAAACCACTTTGATAGTTTTTTTTTTTTTTTTTTTTAGAATTTGGAAAATTAACACCGAAAATAGTTAAGTTCCAGCGGCGAGGACGCAGTGTGCGTTGCCCCGAACAATGGCCCGGCCGATGCGCTGGCGGAACCAGAGGCTCTCTCTCGAGTCCTTGAGCCTTCTCCCGATGGACTGCCCGACCTCTTTGAGGAACGAGTCAGTCTCCTTTCCTGCAACTCCAGCGGTCTCCAGAGCGATTGCCGTAACGCGGTAGCGGTCCGCGAGCGAAGAATATTTATGTATTTTGATCTTTTCGGCGTGGTTTGCAGCCGAACAAGGGTTTGCCGCAGAAGAATGGATCCTCGATTTCGAAAAGGTATCCACAACGGTGACATCCCATACAAGGGCCTTCCCCGACGAGTACGGGAATATTGTCATCCCGTCAGGCCTTTTGCCATCTCCCCGATCGAGTCCGACCGGTTCGAGGAGGCACGAATGGCCCGCCATTTCGAGACCGGCCTTCACGATTTCATTGAGGGCCTTGTGTCTGTGTTCCCTGCCTGCGCTCCTCTTGCAGGAAAGTGGGTGCAGTCCCTTTTCGTCAACGACCTCACCGCATCTGCAGCGGTGTTTTGCACAAACATCCAGCCCGAGACGGTGAGCCACTCCGATGCGTATGGCAGCATCGTCTAGCCACGTCCCGATGCTGGGGAGAGGAAGAGCATTCAGCCAGCTACCAGAGTGAGGGGCGGATGCCGCACGAAGGCATGCCAGGCGGTGTTGATCAAGGGTTGCCGAGAGCACAGACACACGCGCTCGGCATGCGATAGAGTCCCAGGCACGTTGGGAGGAGAAATCTTCGGGCCTCTCAGAAAAGGAGCGATCCCAGGTAGTGAGCCCATCCGAAAAAGCACCATCCAGGCAAGATCCGAAAGAGTTGAGTAGGATCTCAGAGGCCAGGTTGTTGCACATCGAAAGGGAGGATAGATATGCCGGAAGTGCCACATCGGATGCAGTGCGGATTCCCGCACCTCCGAATCTCAATGGGAGCGAGCATTGGGCCCATCCAGGACCATCGAGGTGTACATTGAGGACGGATTCGGCAGTCTTTTTCAGGATTACGTCGTATGCGGCGAGTAGGTCCATATGCAGGAAGCAGGGATTGCTCCTGAGGGTGAAAATGAGTTTCGGCATGTGAATGCTGTTCTTCAAGAGGAAAAAGGCAGTGTGCGAAGACAAGATAGAGAGATTTGTAGAAAATCTTTGGAAGTGTTCAGCTTTGGCGGAAAGCATGGATTGGAGCTTCGTGTAGGACAGGGATCCACCGAGAAAGGTGACATCATCGATTGGGGTAACGTTCGCACAAGGCAGGGTTGCTCTGAGGCGGGCCACAGCGGATCGGAAGTCGGCCTCCGAACACGAGACATTAATGATCTCGGTCTTCTTCGCGTTGACCGAGAGGCCGAGGGTAGCCAGTGCTGGAACGATGTGTTCGACATCCCGAATAACGTGGTCAGCATGGCCACCCAATGTGGCATCATCAAGATACCACAGATTGAATTGAGAGACAGCAAGTCGAGCTGCCTCATCGATTGTCAACGCGAAGAGGAGTGGCCCTAGCGGATCACCCTGTTGCACGCCGGTCTCCGAACGGATGATCTCATTCCCGTATACAAGACTGCTCTCCGAGCCGTAGGCAAGCGAGACAAGATTGATTATTTCTGGTACTCTTCGAGCGCATGTTTCCAAAATAGCATCCCGGCGCACGCTGTTGAAAGCGTTGGTGATATCAAGCTTCACAGCAATAAAATCGGTAGTAACTCGTTGCCCCATGTAGAAGAACCCCCTGGTGGCGTGAACGGCTCCTTCGCAGCCGCCACGCACACCAACACCGACTTGCGTAGGCGAAAGCTCAGCCCCGATTCTCGTTGCAACCCTTCTGGCAGAAACTTTTCCGCAGAGCCTTCTGAAGTAATTGCCAACCGCTATTGGGCGGACACCTCCGTCCGGTTTTTGAAAAGCGTGAAGGTGGGCAGCGAAAAAGAGATTCCTCGCGAAGAGGGGGATCTTTCCGTCGATGATCCTTCCGACCAGTTTCGTGATTGTACACAAGAGCCGAGAGCCGGATTCCCCGGTGATCGCAGAAGTCATGTCCTTGATATGCCCCGGCCGAAGGCCGTCAATTCCCCCGCTGCTGCTCGCTCCGAAAGATCTGATTCCCGACAGAACTTCTTCCTCAGTGATGATCATCGGTGTGGGGCTTCGGGGGGGAGTCCAAGGCCTTAGGTCTTCAGGGGCCGGCGGATGTTTTGACCTCAGCAAAGTTGATGTTCTGGACGTACACTCGGCAACAGAGTCCCCGGAGCACAAGACACGGAGGGCAGCTCTTACGTCTCCTTCGAGGAGCTTTCGATTCACCCGATCGATCATCCTGGCGTCCTGTCCGATGCCATTTTCGCATAAGCCGGACTTCCTCTGAGAGGAGGGAAGAGGGAAGGGTAGGACAAGATTGTCGCATTCCTCGCCGAAAGAAACTGCCCGAGACTTAATTGCGGACGAGATTCCCTTGCCGGGAATGGTCGGCTCGTGCTTGTTTCCGAGGACGAGAGGTGCGAACAGGAAGATACGGAACCACGGGAGGTCTTCTTCGGAACTGAGTGCTTCTGAGATAATTTGTTCGAGGCAGGAAGCGGCCGTCAGGCGGGCTTGTTTGGGAATGCGGAGAGGGATGTCTCTTGTGCCACGAAGCGAAGACAGGGAAAGAATAAATTCTTCAGTCGAGAGATTGTGGCGGGAAGTAGTACGAGAGGGTCGCCGATTTGGCCCAGCGCCCTTTGAGTTGAAGAGGCAGCGGGCACAGTGCCATGCGCCCAAGGCACTTGCAGTCGCCTTAGACAAAGATACACAGCTCAGGTGGAAATGGGCATTGCAGAGGGCGCAGTGGATTCCCCGTTTGCGGGGGTTTGACACGAGGCACGACTGACATACTGTCGGGGAGCGAGTGAACTGTTCAGGTTTTTTCATAGTTCGATTTTCTTCAGAGTTTGTCATATATTTCACACAGATCGAGAAGCGTTTAAAAACAACAACAACAACAACAACGCACGTTGGACTTAACTATTTTCGGTGTTAATTTTCCAAATTCTAACTTTGATAGTTGAAACCACATTAGCACAATCATTAACACAATTTACCACCAATTGACGCACGACCTTGAATAGAGTGTGCAATTAACAGATTTTGAAAAACACTTTGATAGTTGAAACCACATTAGCACAATCATTAACACAATTTACCACCAATTGACAGCGCCATCAGAAGAATTTGCGTAAAAATCTTAACTATTTAGTTAAGTTTTTCGTAAAGATAGAATTTATTTTCGGTATGCCTCTTTTCCTAAACTTTTTTATTATTCAAAAATAATTTTTTCAATAGATAACCGAAGGAGGGAAGACGACCTTAAGAAAAGAAGTTTTTCGTAAAGATAGAATTTATTTTCTGTATGCCTCTTTTTTCCTAATATTTTTTATTATTCAAAAATAATTTTTTAAATAGATAACCGAAGGAGGAAAAACGAAGCTGAAGAAAAAACGGTCAGCTTAAGGTAATTAATTAAATCTTTTTTGTGTGTCGCTTTTTTGGCTGCTGCTACTCTGCCTGCCGCATCTCCGCCTGCCCCATCTCCGGCTGCCCCATTTCCGCCAGTGGTTTGTCTAATCAAGGTCACTAAGCTAAATCTCCGGACTATAAAGGCTCTTAAGCATTATCTTAATTGGCTGTTAAAAAAATTAGACAGGTTGTTGCCGTGGCGGCAGAGATTTTTTTTTATACTATTTTACAAATTTTTAAAGTTTTTTTTTTTGTTTTTTTTATTTGTTTGTTTTTAAATTATTTATTTTTATTTGTTTTTTTTTATTTTTTTTGTTATTTTCTAAAAATTCAACCGGATTGAATTTTTAAACTCCTTAGATCCCTCTGGAATGCCCAATCATCTTTTAAAGTTAAAGATAGGCGTTCCAGTGGTTTTATTACGAAATCTTGCGCCACCTAAATTATGCAACGGAACGAGGTTAGTTATCAAAAATTTGATGGCTAACGTAATAGAGGCGACGACATTAACAGGTAAGTATAGAGGTGAGGATGTTTATATTCCACGAATTCCGATAATTTCTGATGAATCACCATTTAGATTTAAAAGGCTGCAATTTCCTTTGAGGATGAGTTTTGCAATGACAATAAACAAGGCCCAGGGACAGTCATTAAAGGTAGTTGGGTTATTTTTAGAGAGTGAGTGCTTTTCACATGGACAGCTGTATGTGGGATGCTCGAGGGTAGGCAGAAGAGAAAATTTATTCATATATGCCAAGGAAGGACGGACGACAAACATCTTTTATCAACAGGCGATAGAATATGGTTACATTAAACCAGGTAGTTTTATACATCTACATAAACTTATAGTTGTTTGATGAAACAGGCCCTCCGCAGGAGCTAGGTCGCGGTGAGCGAAGCGAGCTGCCGAGCTAGTTTTTAATAAAGAAATTATACACTTTATCGACCCCAGGTGTCTTCCAGTCAGAGAGACGGGTTACTGCTTCATCGAACTTCTTGCGGATGTCAGGGACACCACAAGACTCGGTCATCAAGGGAGCATCGGGTCCACAAAACGGAAACGACACACCCTTGCGAGGACGTGCTTTCCACATACTCCCCCATGTGTCAAGCATTTCGGCCTTTTGCTGGGTACCCTCCTTCGTCTCTCCGTGCAACCGACGATAGAACGACCTGCGATTAAATTCAAACAGGTTGTTCTCCCGCCTGCGCTGACACCGAGACTCATGAGTTGAGAGCTTCTTCTGATAAACGAGAATCAGCTCCTCCCTCTCTGCCCGGACACGCCTCAACTCGTTGAGGTCCCATTTGGCAGCTCGTTCCCGACGAAGTAAAGTACGCACCAAGGGGGGAGTCTTGCCCTTGACCCCATTGCTCACATTCAAAATGTGCCCAGTCAGCGCTTCCAGCTCGGCTTTCCTTGCGGCTACTTTTGCGGCAATGTTTTCTCTCCATCTACTCTTTGGGGCAGGCCTCTGAGTGATTTCATCATAGGTTGTCTGTGCCGAGTACAAATAAAGAGAAATCTCGTCCATTGTCTCCGGAGGCTCACGCACGATCGCGTAAACTATGGCACGATTGATGCAACCCATCACGTCACTTCTGAGTTGCCACCGAGGTATCTTTCGGGTCACTCTGCGGTCCGCAAGGGGGACAACACGATTCGCAGAGATATGCCTACTAAATATCTCCTTAACCTGCAAGAGTAGCGATAACTCACTACTCTGGTGCTCGTGTTGTTCAGAACACGGGGGGCATCCTGACGGCGTAACCGCAGCGGCAGTCCTCCCCCGCGAGCCAGGAGGAGGGGTCTTGGCCAGCTTCTTCAGTGCATCTAACGATAGGTTCGAGCTAAAGCGTCGATTGAAACACTGAAGCAGGGTAGGCCACCCATTTCTGGGCATCCTGGAAGCTCTTCCCAACACTTGGGAAAGGGCGGATTTAATCCAGTCCTCCCGGGTCGTGCACTCGATCCCTTCAGCAATGGCAAAGACGATGTTCTTGCCATCGGACGTCTGTCTCTCCGATGCGGTTGTCCATCCTGCTCTAGGTATATTATTATTAATAATATTGTTAGTTTCTTGTTGTCCAGGTAGAGCACACATCGAGATAGTAGCACGTTGCATAACAGACTCCCATAAAATAATTTATAAGTAGACCTTAATATAAAAAGTAAAATCAATGAATACTGAACGCTAATTTGGTTTAGGTTGTGAGGGGGGTAATAATTTGACAGATCTCATTGCTATTTCTCGTTTCAATCTCTAAAATTAGGTCTTCTAATCACAAATGAACTGTGCAGACAGGCTTGCTCCTTCAGAAGATTCTTGTTTTGAAATTTTAATAAATTATGAAGCATTTAGATTTTTTCTCGTTATTCTAAAATATCAATTATAAATTTTAAAATATTATTTTTATTTATGAAATCGGTTTTAAAGCACATTCTGCTTTGGCATCGATTTTAACCCAAATACCAGCACGATTTTAATTTTTGTAATCGAATATATTTAAATCCAAATACCACACTCTCAAAACAGTCTGTTGTCAGAAGAACTGAAAGTATTTCTGAAAATTTTGCTAAAAATCCCATTAACTTTTAATTATAAAATAAAATTTTGTTATTAAAATATATAAGTCAATCGACAAAAAATTTCAATATGAAAAGTAGCTCACCGACATTTCAACTATAGACAAATAACAAATTTGTTTTTCTTAACATCAGTTTCATCCAAAATCAAAAAACCGTGACAATTAAACTATTCAAACTAACTTTGATATTTGAAATTAAATTAATTATTTCTGATATTTTTTGTTGAGCTAAAATTTCTACTATATTGCGGCAAGTAAACTCTGAAAGAAGTGAGACTAAAGTCTAACTCTGAATTGAAATTGACTTTATTGATTTATTTTTCCCTAGTAATAAGTATTCCGGTTCTTTGTATCTTAAGAAAATGTTAGATGGTCGCCATAAATGACAAAAAGAACCGAGTTCTGTTTAAACTTATCTTCTATGCTCAATCCAATCAAATTGAACTTTTAAAAATTTGCCATTTCCAATAAAATATTCAAAATGTAATTAAAAAGTCACATACTTAAAAGAAACTATGCATCTATTCTGGAAAAATCTCCTTTTAGTCTAAAGTCTAAAATGATTCTAAAATGCAGGATTCTTAAAGTCCTCATTTTTCTAAATCTTTTCTGGAAATTAGGAACGAGCTTTTTGCCAAAATGGGTACAACGTTTAAATGAAATATAAATTAAAGACATTTTTTACATCAAATATCAAGATATTATTCTGTCAATTTCTGCCCAGTCAATGATCTCACTGATATCATTGGTGCTGACAAGAGATATTTCGTCCTGTGTATTCATTTTCATTTCACATTCATTTATATCGGAAAATATTTTGAATTTATTTTTTACTTGAGTTTTATTCTTTGAGATCATTTTATTTATCGAAGACAGACGTGATGTCCCTTAGTAATATATATAAATATTAGTTGCCATATATTTTTTGTAATTGTTGACGGCTTGTTTGACTATTCTTCGATTTTGAAACCATTAAATTTGATTCTTTTTTATTGCATTGAATTTCCGTCAGCTTAAATTGATAAAAAATTAACAAACATATGACAGAGCCATTCGGTATGCATCGGAGTTTCTTTTTTGTTTTGCTTTTGTTTCATTAAAATTGTTCGATCGTTTTATAGGATCCTAATTTAACTTTTATTTTAATGACTTTTTTGTTGAAAAATGGTGCTCTTTCTTGTTTAATTGCCAGGTTTCTGTCATTTATATACGTTTGATTCCTTTTGTAAAAAGAATTCCGCATCCATTGCCTTATAGTTGCACTATTTGTTGCAGGTTGTTTTTTAAGATTTAATTTAGAATCTTCATCTAATTTCAAAAGGACTTGATCTGTCGCATCATCTCCAACCTCAATGTAATTGAGTAAGGAATCAATATCTGGTTCAATGTCGTAGCTTGAATATAAAATTATTCAAATACCTATGAATACTGTCGATTTGATCATTTTCTATTTTTTCACTAAGAATGTTGTCGCGAGTTTTTTGATCCAAAGCATTAGGATGGTCGTAATTGGACTCTTTTTTGTAATTAATAAATAATTTCTCGTCTCTTTTAACAAAAGTGTTTTCAGAATCAAATAACGGTTTCGTAAATTCCAATTCTCTACTCTTGCTTTGAATCTCTGTAAAATCTTCAGTTTGTGTTGTTTGGTCGTTTAAAGAAAAAGGATTGATTGGTGATGTTGAGCTATTCACTAAAATGCACGATACAACGACATCAGTAGAACAACTTATATCTTTTTTGTTGGATACCAAAATCGGAGAACTGGATCTTTCTGTAAATCTCGTTATTGGATCTGTAGAAGTCGCTGTATTTATAAGTTTTGGATGTTCGGCTTCGACATAAACACTTTTATCAAAAGTTTGCGGAGTTTTGTAAATAGACATTTCCCGGTTCACGTTTTCTGCTTTTTCAAAAGGTTTTGACAAAGATTTATTTTCCTGAGGATAAATCTCAGAATCAATTGTCTTTTTTGAATTAGACGATAGAGATTTTTCTATTATATTCGTTGGTTCATTCTGATTTTATTTAAACTAAAAAACTTTTTTTTCAACAAACAAATCGCGAACAGCCTGAGCTGCCTGCAGTTGCCAAGTGGCGTAGTCCGAAGAAGAATTTCTACGACACATTTCCTGTGCAAATTGCACTTTATGTAAAAATTAATAAATAACTTTTTTTGTCATCTAGAGTATCCCAACTTGGTGTCGAGTTTACAATCACATCTTAATGCTTTAAAATGTATTCAAATACTTGACGCCTTGGAAAGTTCCTTGATTTTTATTGTCTGAGTTGAGCGAGAATGTGAAGGTATGTTTGGAATTATAATCTGAGGCAGAAACATTTTTTCCGTTTTTTGTGTTTTGAGCATGTCTATAACTAATTTATAGTCTTCGGCAGATTTGTATCCTAGAAGATTTAAATTACTTTGCGACCATATTCATAAGGCGTAGTTCTCAAATGTAAAGGGAAAAATGGTGTATTGTTTTTATTCAGGGTATTTCCCAAATTAAAACCTCCACCGAAATTATTTGAAGATTGATTTGCGGGAATAAACTTTGTATTTACATTTTGTGGTATCTTATCTGTGAAACATAAACAAAATGCTCTTCAGTACCAAGAAATGCTTTTGGATGAAAAATTCTTTTGTTTCTATGAAAATTTAAGTTTATTTTGTGGTCCGAAATGATTTGTGCTACGTCTAGATTGGTCCAATTTGTACAAGTCATTTTAGTTTATATTTCCTTGGAAATAATTGTTTACAATCAATTAGATTATGTTCAATTTTTTCATTTAATAATATCAATTTAATTTACTATGTTGATAGCTTTGGTTTTTGGAATTTGATCAAAAAATAGAAAACCAGAAAAACGCTTTCTCCTAGAGCAGGGGTCGGCAAATCGCGGCCCGCGGGCCAAATTAGGCCCAGGAAGATTTAAAAATGGCCCGCGAACAAATTTTACAATACTAAGAGAAATTGGCCCGCCGACAAATTTTTCCAACTAACATGGCCCGCGGGCAAATTTAGTAAAGTACTAGACTTTTAGTAATATAGATTTATACATACATTTTATCTATTATTAAAAATTAAATAAATTTATAAACGTGTTAATAATTTTGTGTGGTGAATTTGAATGCCGAATTGTTCGAAAAGAACTAAAGATCTTCAAACCCGTACGTTTAATCCAGATTGGACTCATGAATATTTCTTTATTGAGGATTATGGAAAACCTATATGCTTAATATGTTTCGAAAAAGTTGCTGTCAAAAAACTTTATAACATCAAGCGACATTATGAAACTCGACATTACGAAAAATTCAGCAAGTTTACAGGAGAATCTCGCTTAAAGGAAATTAAGAGACTCGAACAAAATTACCAAAAGCAAACAACATTTTTTTAATACTTTGAGTTGTGAAAAAGATGATATCACACGTACAAGTTACGAAATTTCAAAGATAATTGCGAAACGAATGAAACCATTTTCAGACGGAGAATTTATAAAAGAATGCTTAATGGCAGTAGCTGAAAATCTATTTCCTACAAAAAGAAACATTTTTGAATCTATCTGTTTATCTCCAAGAACGGTAACAAGAAGAGTAGAAGAAATGTCATTCGATTTAAATAACTCTTTAAAAAACATTTTTGGGAATTTCAAATATTTTTCTATCGCATTGGATACTAGTACTGACAGAAGAGATACTTCTCAACTTTTCATATTTGTTCGAGGGATAACTGAAACATACCAAATTTTTGAAGAATTTGTCAAAGTTATTCCAATTATGGGTACAGTGACAGGAACCGACGTTTTCTTGTTTTCTAGACTATCTTGTAATGTGAACCCAATTAATATTTCCAAATCAGTCAGGTTACGTGAGACAATGGATGCTGTTGTTAATGCAGTAAATTTTGTTTTATCCCGCGGCTTGAATCATCGGCAGTTCAGGCAATTTTTAATCGACACTGAAGCAGAATATGGGGATCTTTTATATTTTTGTAATGTCAGATGGCTTAGTAGAGGATCAATGCTCAAAAGGTTTTTTCATATACGGGAAGATGTTATAATTTTTCTTGAAGAAAAGAATTATGATGCTTCATATTTCCGAAATACTGATAATATTTCCAAATTGGCATGTTTTGTAGACATAACTTCACATCTAAATGACTTAAATTTGAAACTGCAGGAAAGTAATAAATTTATACACCAAATGTATGCCGAAATCACTGCTTTTGAAAATAAATTGAAGTTGTGGGAATTACAGTTACAGAAAGGAAACATGACGCACTTTGTGAATTTTCTTTTTACGAATCCGACTGATGTTCCGGAATATGCAAACATAGTTATGGAATTGAGATCAGAATTTTCATCACGTTTTATGGATTTAAGAGTAAAATGCGCATATATAATTTTTTAGCCTCATAAAAATCTTCAACATTTTTTCATTCCCATTTGATGTTGAAACTGAGACAGTACCAGGGTGTTATCAAATGGAATTACTTGAAATTCAATGCGACAGTACACTTAAATCAAAATATTTTTCTGAAATGAATATTTTGAGCTTCTACAAAAATTTTGTATGTGTCAGAAAATATCCGCAATTAACCGACAATGCTATGAAAATGGCTTGTATATTTGGAAGCACATTTTTATGTGAACAGTTATTCTTAGGGCGAACTAAGTTAAAAAAGTTAAAATTTAATAATAGTAAATAAATAATAATTTAAATGATTTTTTAACTATATTTTATTATAAATAAATGCATATTAAACATTATTATTAGGTTAAAAAGTTAAAATTTAAAATTATAAGGGTAAAATTATTTTAACCTTATATTTTTTGATATAATTTATTAATTTTTTAAATTAACAATTAATAATACATTTTGTAACAAAAATTTTTGGTTGACATGCCTAAGATAGCAAAATCGTATCAAATCAAAGCTAAAGCCATTGTTAAGGATTATCCTCAAGAATTTATGATTCTTGAGGATGGTGTATTATATTGTCGTCTCTGTTTGTGTAATATTAAATGCGAAAAAAGGCATTTTGTAAATTCTCATCGATCCTCACAGAAACATCAAAATTTATTGAGTTTATTCGAAATAAAAATTATTTTTTGTAGATTATCTGACCACATCACACCAAACAAATATTGACCAATATGCCAAAAATGATGATTGGGCTCTACAAGTAACCAGAGCATTCATTAAATCCGATATTCCGCTAAACAAACTATCTATGTCATGGCTTAGAGAATTGTTTTACGGAGGTTCTGTGCGAGTACCCTCACCATCGAAGGCTAGATGCTGTGTCAATCAAATCGCAATTGATCAAAAATTGATAATTCAACAAAAAATTGTGTATAAAAATTTACTTTATTTCGTAGCGATCAAAAGGTTTTTGCTATCGCGGATGAAACACAAATTCGTGGCCAAAGATACGTTGCTGTGATGATTGGATCGTTAAATTCTCCTGAAACAACATATCTGATATCGTTTAAGCCGGTAGAATCTGCTCCTAACAAGAACATCATTGCTCAAATAGTCGACGATGTACTTCGGAATAATTTGGTTCAAAGGGAAAATTTCCTTTTGTTAATTTCGGATGCCGCAAATTATATGAAATCGGGTAAAATTTCATGTTTAAGTTTTAGCTGGCAAAATACTTACAAATCAGTACCCCAAGTTATTCCATGTCATATGTACTGTTCATCTATTACACAATTGTTGTGAGAAAATAAAAGCCTCCTATCCGGAAATTGATTTGATGATTGCTACTGTACAAGCAGCAATTAACAAGAACAATACAAGAAAACGAATATTTAAAGACAGAAACATCGCCATTCCACCTCGTGTGCATTTGACAAGATGGGGGAGTTGGCTTAAGGCCGCTACTTACTATTCAGAAAATCTGATCGGAGTACAAAATATTTTCGAATCATTCGCGAATGATGGATATCTAGTTCGAACAGCCAAAGAAAGTCTTCGAAACCATGTATTAGTGAGCAGTCTATGTGACCTTATCCGAAGCTATTTAAACATTCCAGGTTTTCGAGTAAATGTCGCTATTGCAGATATTATTACGAAATTTGAAAGTACGCGCTTCACAATTGAACAGGCATATTATTGTTTAGAATCGTTGGAATTTGGGAATGACAACAAATTTATCAAAGAATACATAATTAAAAGGCTTAAAACAAACGATATTTCGAACATAATTAGAATGACTAATTCACAAATATCTCCTGCCGAGTATGCATTACTTCTGAATTGTCAGCCGACCTCGTGCTCGGTTGAAAGAACTTTCTCCCTAATAAAGAGTTTTCTAAGATCCAACCGAAATTTTCTACAAGAAAATTTAGAAAATTATGTAATTTGTATGTGCAACAAACATTTTTAGTGTTTTTATTGTTTATTTATAAAGTTAAATTTTTGGGTTAATTTTTTTAGTTTTTAAGTTAATAAAGTTAAAGTTTTTAGGTTAAAATTTTTATTTTTCAGGTTAAAAAAAAATCGCCCTAGTTATTCTCTAAAATGAATAATGTAAAAAATTGTCTGAGAACGAGGATTACCGATTCACATCTTAACGATATATTACGTTTAGCAACTATACCATTTTCAGTTCAAGTTTGACATTTTTTGCACCAATTTTGCCAATGCGACATCCAATTTTGACACTTTTTGCATCAATTTTGACAATGCGATATTCAACTTTGACAATGCGACATTCAATTTTGACACTTTTTGCATCAATTTTGACTTTTGCCGATTCTTCATTTATTTTATATTTTCTGATTCGCCGTCCCTTTACGGTTGTTAATTTTTATTTCATTTGTTCTTGTTATTAATGTTTTACTGTTTAATATTTTTGTTTTTTTATTTGTTTGAAGATTAATTAATTTGACTACTGGTAAAATATCCTGGATAAAGTTTATTTTGCAAGTGAATTTGATAAAGTTTACATTGTCAAAATTGATCTAAAAATGTTAAAATTGAATATCGCATTGTCAAAACCAATGTAAAAAAATGTCAATATTGCTTATTGTATTGTCAAAATTGAATGTTGCATTGTTAAAATTGATCTAAAAAATGTCAAAATTGAACGTCGCATTTTCAAAATTGGTATAAAAAATGTCAAACTTGAACTGAAAATGGTATAGTCAGATTAATGAGTAAAATAAATTCACTTCTTTATAATCATTTTTAACTGATAAATTTTTATTTCGTAAGAAAGTTGCAAAAAAAACTTGATAAAAAAAGATCGCAATGTACAAGCGTCGCCTTATTTTTGTGACCGATAAGGATTTTTTTTCGTTTGGCCCGGATCGCATACAAAAATAAAATTTTGGCCCGCGAAGACAAAAATCCTGCCGACCCCTGTCCTAGAGACTCGTTAGTTGTAGTCGGTAAAGAGAAGAGGTAGAATACTTGCCAGTTAATATTAGTACCCTATTAAATTGTTATATAAAATTCAAAAACTAAAGTTATTTAGTTTCGAGATTATCCACTGATGTACAGACAACCAGGGAAATTATCATCAGACAATATTCTGATTACTTTTTAGATTTTTACTAGGATGTGAACGTTTTTTACATGGAAAATATATAGAATAGAATATAGGTTTATTAAAACAATTTAGCTATATTTTGAGCTTGAATTTTGAGTCGACTCCTAGAATATTTCCCAATGCAAAATTGATGAAGGGTCCATTTCCAGAATCACTGCTAGCTGCTGGCGGAACACCTCAAAGATTTTCTTAGTAGGAAGAAAGGCTCAATCCACCGATTTAAGTATGATTTTTCCCCTTCGCTTCCGTCCCGCTCATTATTTTGTACAGTTTCCAGAATTTTGGATTTTTCTTGTTCAGTTGTCTCCTCCCAACGTGCCTGAGACTCTATCGCATGCCGAGCGCGTGTGTCTGAGCTCTCGGCAACCCTTGATCAACACCGCCTGGCATGCCTTCGTGCGGCATCCGCCCCTCACTCTGGCAGCTGGCTGAATGCTCTTCCTCTTTCCAGCATCGGGACGTGGCTAGACGATGCTGCCATACGCATCGGAGTGGCTCACCGTCTCGGCCTGGATGTTTGTGCAAAACACCGCTGCAGATGCGGTGAGGACGTCGACGAAAAGGGACTGCACCCACTTTCCTGCAAGAGGAGCGCAGGCAGGGAACACAGACACAAGGCCCTCAATGAAATCGTGAAGGCCGGTCTCGAATCGGCGGGCCATTCGTGCCTCCTCGAACCGGTCGGACTCGATCGGGGAGATGGCAAAAGGCCTGGCGGAATGACAATATTCCCGTACTCGTCGGGGAAGGCCTTCGTATGGGATGTTACCGTTGTGGATACCTTTTCAAAATCGAGGATCCATTCTTCCGCCGTAAACCCTTGTTCGGCTGCAAACCACGCCGAAAAGACCAAAATACAAAAATATTCCTCGCTCGCGGACCGCTATCGTGTTACGGCAATCGCCCTGGAGACCGCTGGAGCTGCGGGAAAGGAGACTGACTTGTTCCTCAACGAGGTCGGGCAGTCCATTGGGAGGAGGCTCAAGGACACGAGAGAGGGCCTCTGGTTCCGCCAGCGCATCGACCTGGCCATTGTTCGGGGCAACGCACACTGCGTCCTTGCCGCTGGGACTTAACGATTTTCGTTGTCTTTCTTAAAAAAAATGGATTAAAATTTTTTTTTAACATTCTCGCTTCCATCTGTGTTAGCTTTAATCAGCTCATCGATCTGATTTCTAAAGGTTTTTTATTCTGATATTTAGATTTCAGGAGTCCTCAGTTTCAAAACACTTTTTTCTATTGCTTTCTAGTCGCACCTTCTCTCTGACCAGCTCAGCAGATAGTCACTGCCAATGTTCAGTTCTATCCTGGTCCTGTCGCAAAAGAGACTGACAGACGCGGAAGATAAAAATAGTCGTTCTTTAAAACAATGTCGGCTTTTTAGTAAAATGAGGTTCCCGACAACCTCAGTAATTCGTCCAGTGATCCGATGATCCGCAGTTAAAATATGTTCTACGGCATTCAGGCGCGGAGTTGCATTGGTTTCGACTGTCGGGCCCCCACACGGTAGAAAACCCCCCTGTTCTCTGCAAAATCTCAAACTATGTCCAAATTTCTGACATCTGAGAACTGGTCTTTTAGTTTTTAAACCATCAGAATGAAATTTCCTTAAAACCGATCTTCATTCCCGATCTTATTAGAGATTGGGCCTCGATCTTGTTCTGCATCGTGAGTTTTGGTACTGGAAGTGACACTCCTTTACGGACGAATCTCTCTACCTTGAAAGCCGAAGAAATTGGAACGGGATAGCAGGTTGAGCAAAGCATTATCTGTTACCCAGTAAGGCAGGTTTCGTATAATTAATTCTGAGTTCCAAGGTGTCAAGTATTCAATTGAGTGGCCATTAATACCAAAAGAGAGATTCCGCAAAATTAAAGCTTGTCAATTTGAAAAACTTGGCCTATCTGACTATCGAACTAAATTGGTCGTGATCATTAAACGTTTCAGTGTTCTGATTTTTATTGGCGTTTAAGTTGTATTTTTCATTAGCGTTTAAGGTTTGTTATATGATCAAGTTATTCAATTCTTTGTCGTTCATAATGCTTTTAATATGTATTTCTGTAAAATATTTCTTTTTATGCGAATTTATTACGAATTGAGTTAGAATTGAAAAATGAGTAGTTTTTGTCTAACAACTGTTATTATTATTATTTAAGCCAAACAAAATCACCGTCTTAACCATTAACTAATACGTTCAGGTGATTCCGACACTTCTCAACAGTCGAGCCATCTTTTCACGATGTTCCGACCGTGACCCCACACACTTTCTGTATGTACGGTGAATGGTTTGTGGTCCATTTCCACGATCCCCCCCTCATTTGCCTCTACGAGAGACTCCAGTGTTCTATGGACAATTTCCCTATCGGTATGGTCCTTCAGTAGGTTGATAGATCTTTCTTGAATTTTTTCGATTTTTAGCCGGTTCGTTGCTGCCAGGTTACAGCCCCAAGCAGCACATGCATAGCTTATTGTTGGCTCGATATACTGCTTGTAAAGGGTCTCTACCCCTGGCGGATAAGTTCTCCCACAGTTCCAAAGGAAGGCTTTTACAAAATTGATCTTCTTTATACATGTTGATACGATCGATTCTACGTGAGGTGAAAAACAGAGGAAAGTATCAAGCGTTACTCCCAATATCTTCTGTGTTTTCTTTTGTGGTATTGGAATTCCGTTCAACGTGACATCAATAATTTTCGTCCCCATCTTCCTATTTTTCGTGAATAGAGTGACTGCTGACTTCGGAACATGCATGTAGTCTGTTTTCATATAGCCATCCATATAAGTCGTCCAGTATTATTTGTAGTCTTTCCTTCGCGTATTCGACATTTTCATCCCTAGATGCGACAACTATGTCATCGGCATAGGAGAGTAGTATGTCATTATTATCCATAGGAACCGGGAGATCATTCAGAAACAAGTTGAAGAGGGTCGGGGATAAAGGGGAACCCTGGGGTACACCATTGGGCAATAAGCGTGATCTTGAACTCTCGTTCCCGACGCACACTTTCCCACGACGTCCGCTCAAAAAATTCGCTATCCATAGCTTCATAGGTGTAGAAATATTTGTACCAAATATCTTTTGAATTAGGATCTTCCTTGGGACGGAGTCAAACGCTTTTTTAATGTCGATAGTGCATACAATCGATTTCTCCTGCAATTTCTTTTTTTGTGTCCTTCATTTATGAAATCTGTTAGTGTGGTGAGGAAGGAGGTCGTTGACAATGTTGGAATGTAATGTATAATAACTGTTATAACGATGGTCTAATAAAAACTTGCAGATTTTTAACTATGAATTGATTCATTATAACATAGATGATTAATGAAAATAAAAATATTGTTTAAATATCGTGAGTGTCCCATTTTCAGAATCAATTATGAGATTCGTCAGTTCTAAAGACCGCGAAACAGTTTCTAATGAGGATCGCAACTAGATCCTCTAAAAAATAAGCTGACTTTTTGTTTTGACATATACGAATATTTCGTCTTTTAAATTTGGAATTTGTTGTTCATTCCAGCTAAACTTTATAGGGAGTAAATTCCTAATAAGTTTATAAATATTTAAATAAACTAGCGCATACTGTAGAACTGTTTTGTGTGACGAATATATAATGGAAAACGAATCTCAGATAGAAGCGATAATTAGTTCTTTGGGATGCATTAAAAATAATAAATATATAAAAGAACCGTATTGCCTTGGTAAAAATCAAAATAAAAAATATTAGAGAATGTTCGAGAACTAATAAAAGCTGTGCATCAAGATGGGCGAGATTGCAATGTTCGTCAATTTCTAGGGAAGGCTAATGTTCTTTCAAACGACTTAATTCCAATTTTAAAGACATATACTGATGATTCTGTGTTAACTGAGACCGTTCTAAGGCAATAATCATAACTAATCATAAAGGCTTATTCTAAATCTGACCCAGCCTGCACACGATTGCTTCGACGGTCTAGTACCAAGGGATCGAATTGAGAGACAACATTATTTGGAGGTGATGTGGTATCTTCAAGGCTATAAACGAGTTTATTATAATTAATGCTTTACTCGCATAGAGCTTGACTGACACTGAACTTTGGTGTGTTGCGGGTCAGTTTTTAGGGGCTTTGATTGACAAGAATTGGCTTGATCGTACTCAAAATGACAGAAAGAATATAGAACGCTGGCTCTTTCTTATCAGAAATGCTCTTTTAATAGGAAATGACTCGATTGGTCAACGAAATGTATTAATCATTTATTTATTGACAGAACTCGTTTGAAGAGGACCATTCTAAGCTGATTTGGTAATTGTTTATTGGCTTATTCAAGTGTTATGTCTGAAAGCGGGCTCCTACAACTAGTTGTATGTCTGGGGCAGTTTGATTGGAAAAAAGATAGAAAATTTGAATCATTTCCCCACTACATCATTGAAATAGTTTCCCTACTTCTCAAACAACATGTTATCTAATTTGTCTATTTGAAGACACCTTGTTCGCTATCATCCGAACTACCTTCGCAGAGAAACCAATTGTATAATCACAGGACGTCTTTATTGGCGGATAGAGAAAAGGAAAGACAATCACTTTCCGGAAAATGGTCGTCGAAGAGGTGTTCCAGGTATATTATAATTTAATAGACATCCACGCTTTGGGGGAGTATTTGTCGTTCCTGTACCTCCTTCAGGCGGTCCCTCGAATATTATATCACGCGGGACGCAACAACTGTCATTCAATAAAACCAAACAAGTTTGTTCCATCACAAATCCATCCATTTTGGGCAACAATCAACTCAGAGAATTTTGCGTCACTTTCCTTACTTATTCTTTTTCGCCAATTGTGAGGATGGTGAAAGTAAGGCGATTCCATATCAATATAGTCTCAATGGGAAGTGATGAGTCATGAAAGGGAGACATATTGGATCTGGTTTATTTCGTTTTTCATTTCTTTTGCTCGTCTAACGAATTTGGAAGTTGGATATGTTAGGTATGACCTGTCAGCACTCACTTTTTAGTGATTTACTGACAGTTCACTCATTCAGGATCACCAGAGGTAGTATTGAAAAATATATGAATGAGATGGGTCAAACCACAACTCTCCAAACAACCAGGTTAGCTGGATGAGTAAAATTTTAGGAATACGGGTCTTCGTGATAAACTCACTGTTAGCCTGTCATCTAATCGGTTAGGCCATCAGTGGGTGATCGCTTAGACTTAATTTGGCCATTCGTTTATACAAGGAGTTGTTTATGATTATTCAGCACTTTTCTAATGATACATCACTGGTGGAAAGTATGAACATCCTTCAAGGTTATATGCTATTTGCATGTTAGAGAATTTATTTTATAATTCTGAAACATTCGATGTGTTGATATCTGTGTTTAAGGGCTACAGTCGGTCTAGAATGTCACGCTCGTTTATATGTGACCTGGTTGAGACTGTCCACCTTTATCTTTCTTTATTCGCGGTTTACTTACAGCCCAAAGTTCATTTTTTCGCTCAAAAAACCAAACGGAGAATAAAACGCAAGAATAAACCAAAGAGAACTAATTTAATTGACTGGAAAAATCTGGAATCAGTTGTTTCAATGATTGAGAAAGTTCCATATGATGGAACTTCTGCATTCGATCCTACATCTGACCTTTCTGAAGAAGATCAAATGTATTTATTTCTCAGTTTTGATCTATCACACCTATTTTATTTTATTATTATCGACATGTTTAAGTGTAATAAGTTCATAGGGTTGTTACATTATTTAGTCATTTCTTAATATATACTAATCTTAACAGTTCGAAAGCATGTAATACTATAAAACAATTCCTTTTGGATGGAAATGTAGAAAAGGGAGTCAAGTTTCTCCATCATTGCCAGTAATTGATATTTAAAATGTCTTAGAGAGATCTGGCCGATGGAGAATGTTTTCAAAGGAGACTCTATTATCGAGTCTCTCCAGTCATCATGTTCTCACGTAAAAGAACAAATTGATTCCCACAACGAAAGCGACCAATCGTCGTCTTCTCAAGTAGAGTATATTGAAAAAGAAATGACTGCTCGTGACTTAATTAACAAGTATTTGGTTATCTAATTTAGACTGTCATGTCAAAGTGTACTCGTCGTATGCGTTACTGTGTTGGAGACATTTATGAATAACAGTCAAGATACTAACCTGGCTGTTGTTAATTTGTTAAGGCAAGTGGTAACACAATATGATATCCCGGGATTACTATTTCAATTGAGAGTATTTAGAATTTTTCAAAAAGTTTTTGAATGTTTCAGAAAAAAACAAGGGGAACAATTTACCGTTTGACTATACCTTATTATACAGGATATTATTGATTTTTTGGGTGGGCTCTTTAAAATCTTTATTGAACGTTTTTCTGAAATGGGAGCTTTGGCTGCCGTGGAGTTGCTGTTTTGGAAGAATCATCGGAATTCGTATAATTTGACTCATGGAAACAACACTTATGAACTTGCTGGGACACGAAAAGGAAAAAAATGGAATGAGGAGGAAGACTACGAACTTTGTCATTTGTTTACTGAGCTGAGAGGAGTATCAAGTTTGGTTTGTTTATTGAGTCCTAGAAACCCCGGTGGAAGATATCATGTCTCGTTTGATACGTAAAGATAGAACCCGCCGTCAAATTGTGAGTCGACTTATAAAGTTGGATTTGATTCAGTCCTCTGCTGAATTAAAGTCTTCCTGGCGGGAAAATAGTATATTTGAGTGGATTTTAGAAATATATTCTCACGGTGGTGGTTTTTATATTCAATTTCCTGATAGGCCGAGCAGAAGTGATAGATCAAATTTTGGAAGCAATGTCTGGATCAGTAATGCAAGATGTACGGTTGAGGGGTGGTGAGATAGAAGAGGGGATGTACAATTTACTCCGTATCTGTGGATTTCGTCACTACTCTAGTGCTGAGGTATGCCTGAATTCCGTTATATGGGAGTGTCATGTTTTTAGGTTGACAGGCGAGAGGTTGAGCGGGGTGGTCGAGGATATTATGGAGTGTAGGAGGAGGATTATAGGCGGAGATACAAATTTGGAAGATGATTGGATGTCTATTGTCCCAGAAACGGAAGCTAGTGACGAAGGATTCGATGATGTTTTCATAAGGTCGTCTTCACATCTGCCCCAAGAGGAGCGGATAACGGATATTGGGTTTTATTTGTGTGTATTGGATTTGGTAGGAACGCTAACGACGATATATATTTTTAATTTGCTTTTGTGCGTTTTCTTAAATGTACCATTGTTACCGTTATCCTTTAAAGCAGGATCTAAATGTATTTGATAGATGGTTTTTTATTCTTTGGACTAAATTTTGAATAATCAATTCTTATGAATATAAAATATGCCATTAATATAACTAAAAGAGGTAAAAGCGGCTAACATTTTGAGAGGATTGATATACTTGAATATTTGGTTTTTATTCTTTGGGTCTCTAATTTGTTTTCTTTTTAGTTCGAACTCTAAACCATGAAAAAGGTCATCTCCATTTTTGTATCAAAATTAAGAAATAAAATCGAAAAATCGTGATGGTGCGTCATAGTATGACGCGTTCAATAATTAGAATTTGTTATTCAAAAATAATCCTGCTCTTAAAAGAAAAATATATAATAATTACGATGTAATGAAAGCCTTTCAACAATATTAAATATAAAGCAATTATTTTGAGGAAAATATGAAACGACCAAATTTTTTATTCGAATTTCAAGTATAATTATTTCATGTTCCTTGGGCAGTAAGGCAATCAGCTTCGTTCAGGAGATCGGATCCCGCATGTCTGCCATCACAGGCGACGCCCGCGAATCGAGATGGTTTTTCGAGCGGATATCCCTTGCGATAGTACGCTCTAATTCTTTCTCGATCGCGTCGGCTTCCCGCACTTGAAGCTTTTAATTAATTAACTTGTAGTTATTGGTTGGTTTTCATCAAAAAAAAAAAAAAAATTATTTCATGTTAGAATATTTATAAAAATTTCATTCTTGATCAAAAAAATTTGATTGTTTAAATCATTTTTGATTAGAAAAATGCACCTTGATCTATTTTATTTAACAACGAACTAAATTATCGATTTATTTAAAGTATATTCTTTGCACCAAAATTAGTTTACAAAATAGGCCTAGATGACTCGTTTTTATTATATACAGATCACTTTGTCTCTTTAATCTCCTTTCAGCTTATAAAACCCAAAATCAAATTAATAAAAATCACTGATTAGTATAACCGAGGAAATTGTTAGTGTAAGTAATTATGCATCCTATGACAAATTAATCGACATAATTAACCAGTTTCTGTTTATCGATGGAATCAATGTCATCGTTCAGTCGATCATAGTGCTAAAAACATGTAAGACTTAAAATTCAACTTTTCGTGACCTTCTCATTTTTATGTATCCACTCACGACCACCATTAGCACCAAAAGGAGACAGAAAGCAGACAATCCAATCACGATTGGATTACGGTTGAAGTGGACCTTATAAATTACATAATCTATATTAACCCATGCCAGGAAATTCTCTAACTTCGACTTGTAAATGGGATACTCATCCGAGCCATTTTCGATCCCACTTGGATCTTCCACAGATTGACTGTCGATCGGCAGGTCTTTTTTTGGAATGTTCGCTTCATTCTCTAAGAACTGATACGAAATTATTTACCTGATGTGTAAGAGCTAAGAATATCTGTGGTAACGTCGACTGCATCAGAGAGACCAGAATTAGGATAAAACTAAGTTTATTTGTATGTTCTTACAATGTCCAGAATAGATTTCTTGAAATTTCTTAGTCTTTCTATGACAGATTGCAAGTTCCCTGAGGCAGATATTTCGATGACCTGTCCATCTTGATTTTCTTTAGTGATTTCGACATCAACATTTTTAGAAATGGCAAAGGAATTGAATATTAGGAAGATCTATTATAATTTTATTAACAAGAATGCAACAAGAAGCATATGAAATTAGATCTGATTATATTTATAATCTTTTACGATTTAAAATAATAAATTAAATACAAAATATAAATCAATTTTGTATTAAAATTAAAGGATATTTTTCTTTTTTTACAATAATATTTTTTTATATGATAAATTAACGTTCGATTTTTTTGTAATTCAATATTTTGATTCTTATTATCGTAAGTTTATATATTTTTTTGATGATCAAACCCGATAAAAAATACAATCATGCAACTGTAATCATTCCGGAAAAATGATTAATTGATTAATCAATTACTGAATAATCAATAACAAATATTCATAAAAAGTAGCTATTTCAAACGCCTATTTTTCTTTATTAGTAACTAGCTCGGCAGCTCGCTTCGCTCACCGCGACCTAGCTCCTGCGGAGGGCCTGTTTCATCAAACAACTATAAGTTTATGTAGATGTATAAAACTACCTGGTTTAATGTAACCCTATTCTATCGCCTGTTGATAAACGATGTTTGTCGTCCGTCCTTCCTTGGCATATATGAATAAATTTTCTCTTCTGCCTACCCTCGAGCATCCCACATACAGCTGTCCATGTGAAAAGCACTCACTCTCTAAAAATAACCCAACTACCTTTAATGACTGTCCCTGGGCCTTGTTTATTGTCATTGCAAACTTTTTTTTTCATTTTTTGTGGTTTATTTTTTTTTATATTTAATTTTTTCATTTTTCCTTTGTAATTTCCTTTTTTTTCTTTTTTTATTTTTTTGTTTTTTACTGGCGGAAATGGGGCAGGGGGAGATGCGGCAGGCGGAAATGCGGCAGGCAAGAAAGCGACACACAAAAAAGCGACACACAAAAAAGATTTAATTAATTACCTTATTAAGCTGACCGTTTTTTCTTCAGCTTCGTTTTTCCTCCTTCGGTTATCTATTTAAAAAATTATTTTTGAATAATAAAAAAGTTTAGGAAAAGAGGCATACCGAAAATAAATTCTATCTTTACGAAAAACTCAAGTAAATAGTTAATATTTTTACGCAAATTCTTCTGATTGCGCTGTCAATTGGTGGTAAATTGTGTTAATGGTTGTGCTGATGTGGTTTCAACTATCAAAGTGTTTTTCAAAATCTGTTAATTGCACACTCTATTCAAGGTCGTGCGTCAATTGGTGGTAAATTGTGTTAATGATTGTGCTAATGTGGTTTCAACTATCAAAGTGGTTTTTCAAAATCTGTTAATTGCACACTCTATTCAAAGTCGTGCAATCTGTGATTGCACATTCTGTCAAAGTCAAATATGATAATAGCTTTAATTTTGATTCATGGTCGATAATGATATATGCATTTAATTTTAAAGAGAAAAACATAGGATGAATTGAATTTCTTTATCGCGAATAATTGGGAGTTCATCATTGTTAATATTCTCGCTGTCGTTTTCATCAAGGATATTCTTAATACGTGAGATTTTTGCCTTGAAGGTTTTAATGGACCTCATCATGAATGTCGAGGACATTCGCGTTGTTCATTTTAATCAAAATGCAGAAAATAATTTTTTGATTTTTTGGGGGAAAGGTTTTAAGGACTTCATCATGTAAGTCGAGGACATTGTAGTTGTTCATTTTAACCAAAATGCAGAAAATTTTTTTTTAATTTTTTTGGGGGGAAGGTTTTAAGGACTTCATCATGTAAGTTGAGGACATTGTAGTTGTTCATTTTAACCAAAATGCAGAAAATTTTTTTTTAATTTTTTTGGGGGGAAGGTTTTAAGGACTTCATCATGTAAGTCGAGGACATTGTCGTTGTTCATTTTAACCAAAATGCAGAAAATTTTTTTTTATTTTTTTGGGGGGGAAGGTTTTAAGGACTTCATCATGTAAGTCGAGGACATTGTAGTTGTTCATTTTAACCAAAATGCAGAAAATTTTTTTTTAATTTTTTTGGGGGGAAGGTTTTAAGGACTTCATCATGTAAGTCGAGGACATTGTAGTTGTTCATTTTAACCAAAATGCAGAAAATTTTTTTTTAATTTTTTTGGGGGGAAGGTTTTAAGGACTTCATCATGTAAGTCGAGGACATTGTAGTTGTTCATTTTAACCAAAATGCAGAAAATTTTTTTTTAATTTTTTTGGGGGGAAGGTTTTAAGGACTTCATCATGTAAGTCGAGGACATTGTAGTTGTTCATTTTAACCAAAATGCAGAAAATTTTTTTTTTAATTTTTTTGGGGGGAAGGTTTTAAGGACTTCATCATGTAAGTCGAGGACATTGTAGTTGTTCATTTTAACCAAAATGCAGAAAATTTTTTTTTAATTTTTTTGGGGGGAAGGTTTTAAGGACTTCATCATGTAAGTCGAGGACATTGTAGTTGTTCATTTTAACCAAAATGCAGAAAATTTTTTTTTAATTTTTTTGGGGGGAAGGTTTTAAGGACTTCATCATGTAAGTCGAGGACATTGTAGTTGTTCATTTTAACCAAAATGCAGAAATTTTTTTTTTAATTTTTTTGGGGGGAAGGTTTTAAGGACCTCATCATGTAAGTCGAGGACATCGTATTGCCAATTTGAAGTTGGTGTGCACACACAGACAGACAGACAGACAGACAGACACACACCATACCATTTTATTATTAAGATACTTTGCAAGCGCTGTTCAACTTAGCCAACTGGAGCAGTAATATTTAGTTTAGTTAATTTTAAGTGTGAAATGATATATTTTAATCAAAAGTTACTGTAATTTACTAGAAGTTAACAAAGCCATCTATCCGAAGTGGACCCCCCCAACATAATTGACGTTGCGTTGCCTCTCACGTTAATTTTTAGTAAATAGTGAGTTTGTAATTCTTAATAAACAGCTGGCACAACTGGTCGTGCATATTTTTAATCCCTTGTCCAATATTCTATTTCGCTTTGAGTTTACTTTATTCCTTATCGGTTTTCCATATTTTTCGTATACTTTGTTGCATTTCTGTATGATTTATTGAATTAGGAACTTCAAGCGGATTATTTTTAAAGGGAATTACTATTGTTTTAACTTGATGCATTTTAACTTATAACCGCGGTAATATTAAAATAACAGTAACTGAACATTAGATAACAGAGCATTAGAATGATTTAAGAGTAGTTGTTCAGGAATTTAAAAATTAAAAAAATGATTACGTAGATAATGAATGCATTTTTGTTTATTTTTAAGGTCAGGGTTTAAGTCATATTTTGATTTGCCTGCGGTTTATTTAATAAATTTTTTTTTCAAATATTCATCAAGGTATTCAAAAAATGACAAATATTTAAAACAACAGTCAATTTACAATATGTTATTAGAAAAATGAGATTTTGATATATTTTATTAGTTAGAAAATCTCGAAATAAGGGCTAATAAAATATTTCATTACTTAAAAAACGATTCCTTTTCCGAATTTCCTAGTGTCTCCATGAGCTTCAAATTTATTCCCGACAACGGAGACTCCGTTGACAATATTGATACCCTCAGTCGAATGTATCATCTCGTACCCCATTCCTCCAAGTGCCTCCAATACATGAGGTTTAAATCCATCTAAAAAGTATTCATAAAACGTCCTACCTTCGTAAAATACCCTCGGGCTACTCAAAACATGTAATCTCGGAGCTTCAATAGCTTTCTCTAAATTATATCCGCGAATAAAAATATTTATGAGGACGTTCGCAAGCCCTTTCTGTTTTGCGAAAAAATTAACCAGTAACAATTCGGGTCCCATTGGTTCCACCTAAACTAAATATTTTCCCATTTGATTCGTCCGCGATTATTAGGGGGGCCATTCCAGAAATTGGGCGATGACCAGGCAATGGTAAATTGTTCTGATTACAACGAAAAATTACAAACTGTAAAATTAAGGTTATCTGAACCACTGGAAAAATCATCCATGTGATTATTGAGGATTATTCCATCTCGAGTCATTACATGTGACCCGAAAT
The DNA here is from genome assembly GCF_006345805.1 of Octopus sinensis. Lineage (NCBI taxonomy): Eukaryota > Metazoa > Mollusca > Cephalopoda > Octopoda > Octopodidae > Octopus > Octopus sinensis. The sequence continues at coordinate 154,414 of NW_021832440.1, read as the reverse complement.
ACCGATTAATGGACCTGAAATACCAATTTTAATAATAATGATAACGATGTAATCGAGACAGTTTGGCCGGTATCGTCGATTACAGAAATATGTGAAGTCCCGACGCTGTCTTCCCTGAATGAAGGATTGGTAGAGACTGGTCCGTTTTCGACTGTGCCCTTAAGAACTTTTTTATAAACTTCTTCGGCAAACTCCTCGCTAGCCTCATTTACAAGATAAAACCTTAAAATTTGATTTAACATCTCAGTCCCTCGATCCTCAACGTCGCCGAAGTTCTCAACCCCTAAATAGGCGTATCGAAAAGTCTATATAATGTCAAGTACAGGAAACCTCCAAAATTTTCCTATATGTTTCAGGATTCTCAAAGTCCTCATCTTTGAGTTCAAATTTTTCCAAAATTTTCAAAACCGCAAAAATAAAACTTGAAATGCTAGGAGGCGGCACCGAGTAAATTGTGCTTTCTTAGAATTTAAAAATTACCATAAACCTCGAATTTTAACAAAAATTGGGCTTTCTTCAATGATTTTATAGTTTTCGAGATCTTGTTTTGTCATAATCCCTCCATTTTGAACTACCTTTGGCAATCAGAATGACTGGTATACCGCAGAAATGATGTTATCAGCGATCTCTCCTTCATAAAATGGTTTAATCCCTTCTGATGCAATGATGCTCAGAGTAGTTGCCAATTCCGTCAGTTTGACTTTTTCTCCTTCTTTTCTAACACAACAAGTATTGCTAATATTTGAGGAATAGATGTTGCCAAGTTGAGGAGTGTATCGGATTTCCTGAATGGAGATTTTTGTGTTAAATGCCTTCGCTAATTGATTAGAACACAATTAAAACCCATTGGTTGGGAGATCTCTACTCCTTCATCACAAAGTTCAATCACGTTTTTAAACAGTGTTTTCCAGGAATTTCTATTTTTATTGATTCGAGAAAAATACCTTCCATAGATTTGATGGACTCTGAAGATCCCCTTAAGAAATCCTGGAACTCCAACTGATAGTCCTCCCTCCCGAGAAGTATTATTATCGAACATATCCTTTTTAGAAGCAGCTGGGGCTGTTTCCCGTGCATCAAACGCCTTAACGTTTCCTGCCGAATCTCGGACAACAATAAAGGCTCCCCTACTAATGAACGATCACCAGAAATCAACCCTCCAATTCCAGAACTGTGGGCGTTTACTACTCCGATGCAAAGGGCAACAGAGATAGCGGCATCCACTGCAGAACCTCCATCCTTCAAAATACTACGTCCATGAGAAGAACACAGTGGACTGCTGCTGCTCACAGCACCATGGATATTCTCAGTCTACGTTATAAGTATATTTAGGCATTTCACTTTTCTATGGATGAGTATAGTATCTATGCCAAGAGCAATGGAAATGGACAATGCTAAAATAATAAGACCTCCAATTATCATTTTTAATTCGGTTATTTTCATGTTAAAAAAATACATGCGGAAATAATTCTACTTAAGTTGTCGATTTATCGTATAATTAACAAGATTGATTATTGCGAATTATGACGTTATTGCTTGAAATATTTGATTTTTTATTTATAAAAAAATTATATTATAGCGAAGCAGGCATAAAGATTTATCGATGGCTGGAGAGCTATTTGTCTTGAAGGAAATCCTTTGTTCGCTGTGGAAACTGTCTATCAGGATGTGTAGAACCTAGAAGGGATCGGTTTGAGTACACTTATTTTTAACCTCGTTCTGGCGGACATTCCCCTGTCGTTCGTATGTACTAGCAAACTTATCATATATGCTGATGACATCTTGGTTACGGATATCTCAAAAAGATTTCCCAGTTTTGAAGACGACTTAAGTCATGCATTGCCATGCTAAAGAAGTGGACAGCAGATAAAGAGTTAACCCTATCATTTGAGAAGAGCAACATCCCATGGATGTGGAGAGGGAATTGTTGTGCGCCATCGTGCGCTTATGCTATGAGTGATTATGCTATGGATCTCTCCAAGACCTTGAATTTACACTACTGCTGCGGCTCGTACGTCGACCACGTATCAAATCAGAGGAAAAGGAGTGTGAAGATCCTTAAAAGCTTAACCAGGTTTTATCTGGGTCGGGAAACGTACTTGTTAGGAACGGAGGAGAGTGACTACCTTATCGAACAATTGGAAAAGACAAAACGTTTCGCATTGAAACTGGCTTACGGAGTACAACTTGACGGAAGGATAGAGGACTCACAAGAATCTTCTGTCCCACGATCCGGATGGTTCGGGAGAAAAGTTGTTTTGAGTTATTATAGTTGGGGTTAGCATAAAAAGAGGCACTTCTGTGCCTTGTTTTTATCTCTCTGTCAATGATTTTTCCTCGTTTTGGGGGGTTTTACTTTTTCTTGAACAATATAAACAATTCAATCTTATAATTGATTAAAATCAGAGAACAGACAAAGTAAGAAAAGGATAGTGGAGAGCCTGCGTGTCAGCTCAACTACGGCGCGCTGCGTATTGAGTGGAAGTTTACGCGGAACAAAGCAACCGCGATTCATTGGAAAAGCCAGCTACTCTCCCTCCGGTCTTTAGTTATGTCGAAATTTTCCAACCAATATCAGTAAGAAATTGAGTCGCGTACTTGCTGGTGATTCTAAAGTTTCCAAAGGCGAGGGGGACAAACTTGAGAGTCCAAAATGTACCTATATTTTTTCCTTTTGACTCCTTAACCTGAACACTAGGAAAACCTAAATTGCTAACTGTCCCTGGAAACAGCGTCACAAAAAACGAGCCGACTCTTGAGCCCTTTTGACGACGTCGTTAAGCTGAGTGTGGCAAAAAATTCCATCACCACTCTTCTTGCACAACAAGCCGTGCAAGCCGTTCGACGAAATTGTAGACCCGCACCGCCAAGGGTGGCAAATCCCTTCCGGATTCGTGGGTTAATGGGAACAAGAGATAGATGAACTTTAGGCGATTCATCCCACCGCTGCTGCTAAGGAAAAGACCCCGGGACGGCCGAGTTTTTAAAATGAGTTTAAAATACAATTTTGCCATTGAACAAAAAGTGCAAATATAGGGTTTTCGGATCAATATAATAATTTTCGAACCAATATAATAACTTTTCGAATCATATGATAATTTTTCGAACCAATATAATAATTTTTCGAATCAATATAATAATTTTTCGAATCAATATAATAATTTTTCGAATCAATATAATAATTTTTAAATTAAATAAAATTTAAATTTTATTGACCTGAATTTACTGTTAATGGATTCACATAATTAAAATGCTTCTGAATATTCAATCGAGCCAGCGATGGTTCACCGACAAATATATAATATGTCGCGAGCGCAGCGAGCGACCGAGCGCAGCGAGCGACCACTCAATTTCTAGATCCGATCAATCAAAAAATCTATAAATTGACAAATACCCAGGCTGGTATTTGGATTTAAATATATTCGATTACAAAAATTAAAATCGTGCTGGTATTTGGGTTAAAATCGATGCCAAAGCAGAATGTGCTTTAAAACCGATTTCATAAATAAAAATAATATTTTAAAATTTATAATTGATATTTTAGAATAATGAGAAAAAATCTAAATGCTTCATAATTTATAAAAATGTCAAAACAAGAATCTTCTGAAGGAGCAAGCCTGTCAGCACAGTTCATTTTTGATTAGAAGACCTAATTTTAGAGATTAAAACAAAAAAATAGCAATGAGATCTGTCAAATTATTACCCCCCTCACAACCTAAACCAAATTAGCGTTCAGTATTCATTGATTTTACTTTTTCTATTAAGGTCTACTTATAAATTATTTTATGGGATTCAATGGAAAACTTAAGTTATTTCAATTTTAATTTTAAATCATGTTAAAATTTTAAATAATTTAATAAATATATTTGTTGATGATAGGCTTGTTAGGTGTCAAAGTCGCGTCTAGCGCTCGGTCGCGCGCTGCGCTCGCGACATAATATCTAATGATGTGAGAGAAAGTATAATAAACAAATCTTTGGATGGATATTCAACCAAAGATATTGCTCAACTGTTCGAAGAAGTAAAGCTGGACATTTGGCATATTTATCAGTTTCGGCATTTTTGATTTTTGATCTTTTTTTCTTTGAATTTCTTTGAATTTAAAAATTATTATATTGATCCGAAAACCTTATATTATATGGATGGCAACAACTTATTATCATGCTAAAAAATTTTCGCTAAATTTTCCTTTTTGTTTAATTTGAACATTTACAGGAGGAGAGTTAACAGTATTTTAAAGAGTCGTGAGTGAATTGAGGAACAAATCAAAACTAAAAATTCATCTCAAAAAAGTTTATGTTCCCGCAACTTGATGAAAACTTGTTGAGTGGATGAATTCGATGGAATCAAAAAGTATATCTCTGTTTTAAAATTTTTAGGCGCAATATTGAACGGTGCATTAATATCTAATAAGGAAGAATGGACACTATCTGCCCGTCCAACATTGCCGGGAGCGCAGTGGACAGACTGTATGCCGCGGAAAAAACGATGAGGGCAAAGGAGAGAAAATATGAAGCGCTGCGAGATCGATTCGTGTTTTGTCCGATTGTGGTCGAGACAACTTGAGGAATAAGTGGGAAATCGCTTTGCTTCCTAAAGAAGCTTGGACGCTTAGCCACATTAAAAAGCCACGACACACGTGAGACCCGGTGGCTTCTCCAGTTGATCTCCGTTGCTATCGTGAGAGGCAACGCAACGTCAATTATGTTGGTGGGGTCCACTTCGGATAGATGGCTTTGTTAACTTCTAGTAAATAACAGATTCTTTTCAATTTTGTAATTATTATTTGCTAAGAAGCTTTCACTTGAAAATTTTAAAACTATGGATTTTATCCAAATTTAAGAAAAGGCGTGGATTTCGAATGAGAAATTCTCAAATTTGTATATTATATGTCATGCCATGGGGAACCAGGTCGCTATGTGCACTCTGTCCATTTACGTGTATCCATCATTTTGTAAGGAATAGTTGCATGCTTTCATCAAACGATTACGCGACACTATCGAAGTTGAAGTATTCTAATGAAAATGAGTAAATCTCAATTCTCGAATATTCAGTTATTGCTACAATACAACGATGCACTTATTTTCAAATGAGACCCTATTCAAGCGTTATCGAAGAATTCTAGGAACAAATCTAATGCCGGTGAACGAATCCATAGAAGCTGCCATATTTTAAGTAATCTTAAGAATGGTCCGGAGAAGTACCCATTAATTTTGAAATACATCCGATAGATGGTGAAGATCAATACTAAAAGAGGTTGAATAGGAAAATGGACTCGTATTTTAGTAAATACAGTTATTCCATAGGCTCTATGGCATAGGGGATAAAGTAAATTATTTTTAATCTCATTAAGATTTGGATTGCAAAGGATTAGGGGACGAATCCAGCTTTAATTTTGGATAAATTCAAATCCAAGTGTTCTGTTACTTGCAAAATAGTCACGATGTTCTCCAATTCACTTGTAGAGGTATATGTAAAACTCATGTTTAAGTCGAATTTTCAAATGGTGAGAAAAAATAGGTGTTGATGTCTCGTTTACAAAAATAACAATTAAATGACTATTTATTAATTTTTAAAGTTCATAGTATCAATTTGTTAAGTAGTTGCCACAGTAACACGTAACGGAAAGGGTCCTAATGTCAAAAATTATTTTAGTTAAAATTTAAATGAATAAAATTTACAATATGAAAAATAATTTTATCCCCGAAAGAACTTCAATCATTTGAAAAATTATCTGGTAAAATATAATAGTTTCTTGTAGATTTTTCTTTAACACAAGTAGCCAGATTTTTTTGATGAGGCACAATATCTGAAGACTTATGACACCGCAATTTTCAGCCGAAACGTGAATAAAGATGAAAAGGTCCATGAGACTCTTGCAATTTTCTGATGCTCAAGTTTTAGAAGGACAAGACCCGAACATTATCTCAACACTTGTTCGTTACCGAAGAACTTTTTCAGTGTATAGATCATTTCAGACAAGCCTTTTTCCTTCAAATCAAATAGGGAAGACAGTAATTTAGTTTGGCTTTTTTCGTGTCCATGGTTTATGCCGATAAGTTCAAGCTATGTGGGAATGTAGAGCAAATGAGACGTTTTTTAGAGGTTATGGTGGGGCCTCAAAGTGTTCGAGACTATGCAGACTTTATCTAAGATTGCCTACACTCAGTTTGGATTGAGCGTGTCTCTAAACCTTTTATCTTAAGAGATCATTAGTTCTTCTTCTAAATGCAAAACGTAATAAGAGTTCAAAAAAGAGTAAGGGGTGTTTATATTGTTAAAATTAATTCTTAGATGCCCATTACTAATTGAAAAGTATCGAGGAAGCTAAGTGGAACTAATTCACTTGATAAAAAGGTGCTTACTAATTGAACAACAAGTTTAGAAAATAATTTTAAAACGCTTCCACCACAATTTAGAAGTTAAATAAAAAAACGAAGTAAAAATAATAATAAATGTAAATCACAGATTGGAATAAAAGTTCTTAACTGTCTTGACCAATTGTTTAGAAGATTTTGAAATACTAAAATGCCTCTAAAGAAATAGGAATGTTTGATTACCTCGAGATGCGTAACAATTTGATCTATTTGAACTGAATTTAATTTAAGACAAGAAAGTAAAAGATCCCCGTCAATAAAATAATCAAAGTTGAGTGGATATCCATAATATCTAGGAAATGCAAAACATTCCTGACGGAATCTAGAATAAGAATAACTGGCAGAACTTGTTATAATCTATATTTCCCACTTTACCACACACCGACAGAGAAGCAGATGTAACGGCAGAATAAAATTTTACGTCCAATTGATTTTTTATAAGCTGGACAAAGCCAAAAGCTCCTGATGTAGTAGCAAATAAAATTTTTGATTGTGGACTATATTTAGTAATATGTCCACAAATTAGTTTATTTATGGAATCCCCCAAATAGTAGCATGATTCGATCTCGAGTTTGTAATCCGCGTTTATTCTATAAACTAATATGTTCTTGTTTTTGTCTGATGCCAAAATCAGATCATCGTCTAGAAAGAGGACATGAGTGATGCTTCTACAGCGATAGTCCCTCTTGACCTATCATTGAATAATACAAATAAACTTCGATCAATGTATTATTCTGTACTGTCAGAAGAGCAACAGACTCCATAAAACAAGCAACGGCAATATAATCTCCAAATACGGTCATGTTTGTGCATGCCACATATTTGTCAAGTACAGAAATGATTGTGCAGGTAATTACACAGCAGATGATTATCTATTATAACGAATACTGTACTAACCTTCCCATTCACTGCTGCAACAAACTTATCTTTGTACTGTGCAATACAATATGGAAAACCATCGATATCAACGTGATTGAACTCTTTAAGCCTTTTCTCATGCCACTCAAATAATATAATCCTTCCCTCCTCACACTCGAATGTATCCTTATCAGTATCGCCTGTTCCGACAGCATACAAATAGTACTGTCCCGTATTGAGAATTACAAGACTGGATGCATATTCAACTGGGGGGAATGTATGTGAATATATCAAGTCATAACTATCTCCATCCAACACAAGCAATGACGAAACATTCGAAGGTTGGCAGGTCAACACAAGAATGAAGTTATTCTGTGAACAATAACTTATTCGCCTACTGTTACGTAAACAACAAATACCGCGGTGACTCCCCTAATGGAATATTGTGGCAATGCAGTCGTTCTATACTATCAAATCGACCAATCATCACGCATGTTCCATCGGAAACAATGTGACTAATAATGAACACAAAACACTACGTATGTCGATTATCAGGGCAAGTGTAATTGGCAGCATATCTCAAATGACTGATCTTAGTGGGATATATCACCACATTGTCCTCTGAGTAGCGTATTTGAGAAGAGGACGAAGAGCAAGCAACAACACAAGGCTCACCATCAGCAGTAATATTGCATAAATTCGTAGGAGAATGAGACAAATAACGACCATCAAAATCAGTAAGCATACCTGGACATTACTACAACATAACATACAAGTGGTCGAGTTATAATCAGCATGTGCAATATATCCATCATTAGTAGAACAGATGAGGCGTTGGGAGTATGATGAACTAAGTAACACCATACTGAAAACCACGTGGTCTAAAATAAAACCGTCAGGGTACCAATTTGAGTAGAAAAGCGGAGGGAAAATGAATTTACTTCATAAACATAGACTGAGTTATCAGACCAAAAGGACACTACGAAAATATCTCCAATCAAACAGAGAGCTGACACTTGTTGATTGAACAGATGTGATCTGTCAAGAAAATAACCAAATATAACTTCACGTTCTGAAAATCACCATCGCCAATAATAAATGAGTAGATGGTAGAGACGGACACAACCAATACTAATGACTGGTGTGTGGCAACCAGGGTTATCTCTGGGCCGTTTGGAGACCAACTGATGACATTGTTGGAATAGATGAGTGACATTTGGCGAGTGTTAACCTATGAATGGGTAGTCAGTAAGGCTAACATATAACAAGTAATCCCGCACATTTTCAATTAATAGAGTAGGACACGAATTGTCAAGCCAGTCAAAGGGAATCTCCCGAGACTTGTAAATAACACTATTATAGGCAGGGAGTCACAACTGAGATGTCGTAATAGTAGAAAGGAGAAGATAGGGTGAGTCGTCAATGATGAACTGAGAAATATCTAAAATTGCAATTGTCACGATACATTGGACGTGAGGACAATCGATGGTAAGAGTAGTGTCAAAACCCACCACATGCTCAATCACGTTGAGTGAACCAAAACGACCATACCCCGAGCACATTACCAGTTTGTGAGTATCCTCATCTTTATCGACAAACCCCATATCCACGACAGGCCCAATACTAGGAATCCGGGTTAGTTGTTTTATGGCGGGTTGTTCAGATACAATCTACGATGTGTAACTATAAAAAAAACTTGAACAATGAGTGAGTCCGCCATCTTCGAGCCAACAAAGAGCACTCCATTACCCAAATGTTGTAGAGTGGAAGGAATAGTCGTTTGGCCGAATGTGCCAATGCTCAATCCAGTGGGAGTAATGATGGCATAGTAGAGTAGTCCACTAAAATCACCCAAGACTAGTCTAGAGTGGTCATCCCCGACTTGACAACAGCAAGTGATAAAGGCAGTCTACGTTCTAGTGAAAGTATACCTGCGAATATGTACGAGACATGACACGGTCCTCATTGATATACACAACAGATCCCCCTCCATAGAGAATAAATGCATCCGTACCACAAACTACACATTAGTCGAAAATATAACGAGGGGTAATGGCGGTAACATCACCATTCACTTGTTTGTGATTTCCGTACTTTTTGCTACCCAGCACATCTCGGACGACAAAATACTTCCCGTGGAAATTCTAAATATGAGCAAGAACTAACATCATATAATATTCCCACAGTCAATGAAGTGTCGGAAAAGGCAATGGCAAGCACTTGTTCGTTCATACTATAAATAATAACAGCCTTATCACTGCATCGTGGAGGAAGTCAACGATTGGTCAAGACATACCACTCTTATTGAATGCTCGTTAAATTGCACAGCCAGGTATGCCCCGGTCGAATCAACAACGGGTGAGGAAGAATGCCTTTTCTGGACTATCACTAATCGAATACATCTAATTTTCCGTGCAGCACTGTTCTGACTGTCTCCTTCCTGCATTCCAATATCATCAAGTCTCCATTTTCAGTATATACTAGCAAAACTGGTTTATTCCATTTCTACACACTCAGTAGGAATAATCACTTTGGATGAAAACAATTTAATGCAGTCAATTTTCCCGTAGATTGGTATTTCAAGAACAGGGACCAGCTCGTGGTCGACATAATTGTACACCTCAACATGGGAATTCTTTGCGATTAACAAATTCTTTTCCTGGTCATTAACAAAATAACCTGCGATAATTAATAAATTAAATTACCGGTAGCACTGTCAATAACAGCAGTCGAAGTTTTCAAGACCGTACAACAAGCTTTCATTTATTAACAGGCAAAATTTTATTTTTATTCATAAACTATTTATAAAAATTAAAATTAATTATTCTTTTAAATTAGAATGATATGGTGGATTTGTATTCGAAGTATTTTAATCACTGATTTTCATTATCTTATTAGTAATAAGAATGTAATAAGTTATTACATTCGACTAATAATTTATTTGACCCCAAAATTACCCTTAAATAAAATATCTATAAACAAATAGACAGTCATACGAACTATGGTAGCCTGTTTTTATTCTGAAGAAACGATATTAATTAACAAATGAGGACACATCTTAGTGTGACATAGTTCGCGGGTTCGAATCTGGCCGCTGTCCATCCGATTGAAAGTTTCTTGTTTGACGAATGACGCCGTCATCAGTGGATACCACTGCGGAACCGGATTTGTCTAGAAGAGACTAACACGCAGGAAAAAGAAAAACAAGTCAAAGTCATTTCATCTGTTCTCGATTAATTAACATTAAGTAGTCTTTACTTAAATAAAGATTGTTTTTTTTCTATTCGAGGCTATAAAGTACTATGGCTCTCGTGATAAGGCTAATAATAATAACGGCTTTAAATAGGAAATATAAATCGAATTTACGCATTTGATTCTTTTAAGTAGGACAATTCTGTGATATTCCAAATGTGCTCAAATTTTGAAAAGAATTTTTGGAAACCTTCTTTGTGTGCAAATTGTCTGCACAAATTGGAAAAACATCAAAATGAACTGAAAGAATTGATCAACGACAATATAAAATCTCCTGACGAGCTTCAACAAAATCGTACATCTGATACAAGCGACTCCCTTTTAGTAACCCTAACAGAAATATAATTTTCAGTCTGCCAGGACTTTGTTCTTAGATAATCTCTCTCCAATTGGAGGCGAAAAAACTAATTGCTGTTCCCAATCTTTGGACAAAGGCGGTGAAAAATTATCTTCAAATGAAGAAAATATGTTCACTGCTCAAGAATCATGCAGAATATTTGAAGAAAATGTTATTTGTTAATTTATTTTATTTAAATAGGTCAAACCAGAAGAACCAGTCGTAAGTGTTGTTTTCAATTATAAAAATAGATCATAGTGAAAAAAAGACAGCCAAAGACAATTTCTTGTTTTGATACAATTTTGGGCATGTTTTTAAAATATTTTACAGTTTAGGAAATTGGCGACTTCCATCAATTTATATTGATGCCCAAGATCCAAAATTAGAAAAAAAACACTACTACGAAAAATCACTCTCAGATTACGTTGCGAATAGTCCGTTGATAGATATACTGTCCAGTAAAATTTGTTTTGAACAAATGCAAAATTTATATTTATGCAGAACTATTGAAAAAATGTGCTTTTTACAAGCAACAATAATCGATAAAAATGTCGGCGATTATTTTTACGACATCTTCCCTTCAACCAAAAATAAGGTCGTTTCGGGGAACGAGGATTATATGATTTCGTATTCTAAAAAATCAAAAACATATGAAATTGTATCTAAAAATATTTTCAACTTTTTGTTAGATCTCAGCTCACGAATTTTTGTTACTTGATGCATTTGAAGCTGTGATTCAATCTAGAGAAATTAAAAACAAACATTCTAAAGAACACAAATCATTTGGAATTAGGATTTCCGCAAAATCCGTCAAAACTTTTGAAAACTGGACATTCCAAACAAAAACGAAATCAAGAAACGTAACTGAAATGATTTATTTTCTCTGTCAAATGACCAGGTGTTTGACTCGACTTTGTGAGTTTGGTATTTGCTTGTTGAGAGTTAGCAACATACTTGTCGTTTGCCAACAAAATAATTTTGAAAAACTCTTAATTATTTCATTTGTGGGTCCTGAGAAGATGGACTTTAATTCGATAATCGCGATGGCTCAGTATTTCACATTCGAAAACTTAAAGTCGTTGGATCTTCCAAAAAATGAAAGTCATTTTCCTGTAACCACAGCCTTAAAAGATGTCAGTTTTGGTCTCGATAAACTAATCAAGCAAAGTGAAGAAATCACGTTGGATTTAGTAAATGGACACATGCGAGCTTACCGGCTCACAATTCTTGTATCTTATCATATTTCCATATCGAAAATAACAGAATATCACCAAATATTCGAAAATAGTATTGAAAACAGAATAAAAATAACATCACTGGTGATGAACATTCTAAATGAGAGCATCAATCTCGAAGCAGATGTAGTCAGTCTTTTGCTTGTTGGCGAAGATGTTGATTTGAAAAAAATAATGATCAACACAGAAATGATTATTATGATATTTCAGGTTCTTTCTTTTCATACAACTTGTGACCCCACAAATTTGTAATTAATAAAAATAACGTGATTTGGTTACCAATAGATAATTAAAGAAATTTTAGGTTCGAAGACAGTTGAATACAAAAAATAAAATTAATTTTTTTAAAGGCCGCATTGGGGACAACAATCTTGTTATCTTACATGTTTTCCCTTTACTAGTTAAGATAGATAATTTTTAGTTAATATTCGGAATTACATTAGAGTATTTACTACAAATATCTCAAATATAAACAGATTTAGTTTATAAATCATAGTTTCATCATTAGTTCAAAATCCTGGAACGTAACTCTCCCGTCGTTGTCCCGATCAACTTCCCTAAGAGTATAAAATGTAAATTCTTAATGCCGGAAAGCTGTTTCAATTATAGACGAGCTATCTCGTATCACTTGAGGAAAGCAATCTTTAAAATCCGAGAGAGTAAGAAAACCGTGACCTGGAATATAATGTCTTAATGTGACCCATTTTATCCACCGCGGAAAATGAGGCTCGAATTAAATCATCATCTGAGTACCACTTTAATTTGGAGTCGATTTCTCGTTTGTAGCAGTCGTAGTGAATTCCTGTGAATAATTATTAATTGCTAACTTTTCGTCTTATTTTTCCCAAAAATCTTCTCAATTTCGGACTATTTTATTTGGTTGATTTAAACGAAACTTTATGTGGCGTATAACCAAAAATGCTGATGATTGCAAGTTTGTAATCCTCTTTTGCCAATCCCTCGCCACTCACGTTGATTTGTTCAAAAACCTTACAACTTTTGATATTAAAAGAACTTTTTTAATTCTAGATTCAACGTCAAAAACATTGCTAGTTATTGTATTTGGCATTTGATATCTTGGAGATAAATATGTTTTAAATATCTCGATTATAAAATTAATCAAATTAAAAAAAAATTTAGATATTAATAAAAATCAACAGCGAATAGCGGTCCCAATCGTCATAAATACTCCGAAGGTCCCACCAGCTTGAAACATGGACTTGCCAAGGGTACTTACAAGTTCTCTTCCCCGAAGTCCGAATCTAACAAATATTTATGAATAAAACCTTAACGCGTTAAAGCCTCCAAAAACTAATCCCGAACCAACTCCCACTAAGCAGCCCACACAAAATCCATATTTCATTTTTTCAAAGCATGATGGATTTGACTGACTTGTTTGGCGATAAACCGGCATGACACAATAAGCGAGGTTACCACTAATTATAAATTAAAAAATATATTTTTAAATATTAAATCAACTAAATTACAAAAATCGTATATAATAATTTACTTTTTACATCAGTGAGAGTACGCACGCATACATTCAATCACTTATAAAGAAAACCCTTGAGAGCATGATTGTTTCTTATAGAAACAGAGTTGAACCGTGTGAAAGAACGCTTGAACTGGACAAAAGAATAAGCGAGATTTATCACCAAATGAGTGTGTCTTCAACATCGCCCCTGCCTGTCAGTACCTCGAAGGGAAAGAGGCGGGCTTGCCTTCCTGAATCACTGCGAATAGAGGAAGTTGCGACCAGGAGAAGTTTAATTAATTAATATCTGGATTTGTAAATTAAATAAGAGATAATTTAGTTTTTTAGTAACAGATTTTTCGACCTGTCTTAGAAAAAGCATGCCTTTATAATGCTTAAATTCAAAATCCCTGTTTACCATTATCACATACAATGTTTAAGGTCGTTTATTTCTAATTAAGTCGGAACAATTGGCTGAAGATCTGTCCCACTACAAACTCTATATCTTTGGCTTACAAGAAACGAGGAACGTTCTTGTGTATGAAGGAACTTTTGACAACTATTGTATTTTTCTACTTCCGACCGATAATCGTCACTACGGTCTTGGTTTTGCGACCAATTTGAACCTAATGAGTTGCGTGCATAAAATCTGGACAGTTTATGATCGTATTGCTGTAATGTAGCTTCTTTTATCATTTTCAAACAAAACTATGATGACTGTTATCAACGTCAATGCTCGATACACGGGAAGAACTCAAAACACATCGATGAACTAGACAAATTTTACTAAACTCTTACAAAAGCATATTCCAAAGTTCATAAATGTACAATGACTTCCTCTGTGGCGACTGGAATGTAAAAGCTGACATGAGAAGGCATAATGAAGTATACATGAGGAAACATAAAAGAGGATAACGAAATCTATCTGGAAAATCTCTCATTGATTTTTGTAATTTATCAAATTTTTATCTCTGCAATACCACGTTTAAACATCCTGCAAAGCATAACATACCTGGGTTTGCGTAAGGTCCTAGAATGATGGTTCCTACATATTTACGCATACAATCAAATCGACTATATTACCTGTTCAACCTCCTTAAAGAGACTGTTGTCTCACTCTAGGACAGGGGTTCTCAACCCTTTTAGCTCAAGGGCAATTAAGTCACTAATAACAGAAATATTTTCATAATAGGTAGAGCTTCTTTAAAATCATTAAAACGTGTTTCTCGTTATCGTTCCCCTGCCCGTGAGGCAACGAGTACTTCTGGCACGACACAGTTGGAAATGGGGATCTCTTACCTTCCGGGCTTAGCGTGGCGTTACGGGGTCCACCATGTCAGTTGGAAATATCCTTCGATATGGCAACGCTCAGGAGGCACTTAATGCCTTCCGAAAAAGGACTCTTAGCTTCTCAGACCCTGGGACATCGTCGTCTCAGGCCGATCTTGCGGGAAGGATTGAACCTTTCAGAAGGATCTCCCTCGTTTGGATCGGCGATCACGGGATTAACTATAATTAACTGGCTTGCCCGTATTGGTCTTTAAATAATAAATAATAAATAAATAAATAAATCGATCAAGTCACTAATAACAGAGATATATTTTTCATATGATCTATCTTTCCTGTGGTTTGAAAATATTGCAAAATGAATGGTAATTCTACGGTCTTTTTTTCGCATTCAATTTGAACCTAATGAGCTGCGTGCATAAAATCTGGACAGTTTATGACCGTTCGTCGGCCGAGAAGGCCGAATCTACAAAACTGACGAAATACGAGGATTTACGCGATCGATTTTGCTTTTGGGCAATTGCCGCTTCATGCTCAACATCATATCGGTGAACGCGCGCTCCTTGTCCAGTAAAGGAGACGCCGTTTAAAGGCCACCACGAGTGCGGAAATTCTGGTGGTCAACGAAACGAAGGTAAAGGGGGGTCCGTACGTAGTTGATGGCTACAACTGTTGTCACATACCCTGGAAACAGGGGTCAATATGTGGCACGGGAACTATTCTACAAGCCGTACCTCGCCTTGCAAAGTGCACGAACTCAAAGGGTCCCGAGATACTTTGACCTTCGGTCGGGTTCTTGGGCCAACCTGGAGAGGTTCATGGTCAGCAGGTTACCCTCACTTCTGGTGGGGAATACCTGCGCCAACATACGTGAGTTGGAGGCGCTAGATAATGAAATCAATGCTGCCCTCACTGATTATATGCGAGATAATTTCAAACAGAACTCAGTGCAGGGTAAGCCCTGCATCTTCAAATTCTTATAGCAGTTCTTTCGGTTATTGTTTTAATCACTAACACGTCCTTTTTGCTGCTAGACTTGGGAAAACCTCTCAGGTAAATTGTACAGCCGTGGGGAGTATCTTTCATTATGGATTATTAGCAATGTTCAAAATCATGTTTTCTTTAGCTATTTTCCACTACCACAAATTTGTACAAGTGCTTATAACTCGATCAAAGGATTACTATTCCTGTACCGGGTTTTAAATAAAAGTAGGTTCAAGCGCCGGGTGTCCGGACTACAAGACAAATGCGTTTACGAGGTAAACCGTGTTTGGTTTCGTGGCTGGATCAGAGGGAGATCCAAAGAGAAATCCGTGAATTTGAAAGTTCACGGTGGATGCGGACCTGCAGACGCGTCGACGCCCGCTTCCCGAATTTCTGGAAACAGTTGAAGAGCCTGTCAGGGAGAGGGGAGGCAAATTCAGTGCGCCTTAAACACTCTGATGGAACCCTCTTCTCGGACCCTGTTGAGGTGGCTAAAATATTTTCAACCCACCTTAATGACATCTCTGGAAACCCTGCATAATCATGAATAAATTTTAATTATATTGTCATATTAATCAAAGTAACCCTAATTATTCGTTGACTTCAGCATTTCCAAGAATAATAGGGCAATAATTGGAATAAATATTGCATTTCGACACTAATTTTATATTTGAGTATGTTTCTAGGCGGTTTTGTATTATTCTTCATTGTATTATTCCGGGCACAGGACAGCCGAGTTTTGATATAATTTATTATTAATTTAGTTTTTTGACAAAATAAATGCAATTTTAAGGATAACAGACACTACGGAAGACATTGATACTTTTTTAAGCGACGTGAAATTATTGAAACAAGAATTTGAAAGTGCTTTTGACGGGATTGAAAATGGATTTAAAGTAATATCAAAATATTCATTGTTAGTTATTTGAAGTTTTGTATGAATCGGAAAATAGAATTTTAAGAAGAATTGCAAAAATAACAAAAGATACTAACAAAATTTCTCGAGTCACGACAATGTATCCACATAAATAAGATATAGGTTTCGTAATTTACTCGAAAATTTTCATTTTCATAACGCTGGGAATAATACTTGTTTCGAACTTGGCGGAAATACAGTTTGCAGTGGTAGTGTCGAGATATCGGATCACCACAGCATATGTAGCATGCTGGCATTTTATCCTAATTTTGAACACAACAAATTCAATGTTGAGCTCCCTGAAAACTATCTTCTCGATAAACATTCCAGTAACTGTATTTCATTATTTTAGATGCCAAAATCACTTTTAATATTATCAAAAATCTATCTTTGTATTCTCAGCGTTATCAGACCTCTCCAGTAATCACAGTTAAGGGGAGAAATTTTAAAACGACATTTTCGGGTTCTGTAGTCAATATTACATTTGTTGATATTTTTGAAATCTTAATTCAAGTTACTCGACTCTAACGTTCGGGAAGGAATGAAATGTGGATATTACGATGACGATAATGATAGATGGGTGACCCATGGTGAATTTATAAGAAAAAATAACTCAATCATTTGTTCTTACTCTCATTTAAGCAGTTTCGCCATAATATTCGTATTATTAGTCATTTTATTCGCTAGAATGAAAATCTGGAATATAACGCTGCAACGAGTTTGCTCACAACCATTTGTCTTGGCTTATCAAACTTTTTTTCGTTCCTGACATTATTCTTCTTTTTTGCAAATTATAAGTAAATCAAAATGTTGATTGATTTTGTCAAGGGAATGCATGTCTTCAGTTCTTCAAATTCTTATAGCAGTTCTTTCAGTTACTGTTTTAATCACGAACACGTCCTTTTTGCTGCTAGACTTGGGAAAAACCTCTCAGGTAAATTGTACAGCCGTGGGGAGTATCTTTCATTACGGATTATTAGCAATGTTCGGAATCATGTTTTCTTTAGCTATTTTCCATTACCACAAATTTGTACAAGTGCTTATAACTCGATCAAAGGCTTACTACTACATTTTCATTCTATGTTCTATTGGTTTGAGTACTATCTTTAATATAGTGTTTCCTTTTATTATAGTCGGCTTTGTCTTGGGAATCGACAAAACTTCTATATCCCAGAACACAAGTAAGCAGTTTGACAGATATGTCTTCAGTTGCTGGCTACATGGTATGAGCATGTACTTGGCAGTCTATCTTCCCGTTGGACTTGTTATAATCTCAAACTGGGTAATGTTTTTGATTATATGCTACAACATTTATAAAGTCAAAATGAAGCCGGAGCTGGTAAATAAACTTGCTCTCTGTTCTGGAATACTCCTTGGTAAAGTTTTTGAGATCACCTATCTAGGACTATGTTGGATATTTGGATTTGCTATCAAAATTCAGAGTGAATTCAAAATTGTAGAGTATTTATTTGTGGTGCTCTCTGCTTCAAGTGGAATATTTATTTTTGGAGTTCTTTTCGTTCAACTCCCGAAGGGATATTTAAAAAAACTAACCAGATTTAATTAAATATATTCAAAATATAGATAAAATAATTTATTTATAACGTGTAAATGTTAAAGTTTCTGAATACCAAATAGAGCAGTATTTTGAAATAAGTTGAACCGGACAAATAACTTACAGTAAAAAATATTATAATGAAATTGCGAAACAACAACTATTTTTGAATCTTAAAAGGTTATTCCATAATCGTCCAAGCTATTTGTTTTAATAAAGATGCCAAAAAGGTCATGAAAAGATTATTTTTGTATTGAAAAGCGTTTTTCGTCATTGTATTTACTTTGCGATTTCCTTTATTTAATTTACTCATATTGTGTCCAAATTAAATAAAAACCTTCATAACATAAATTTATTTCATTTTTAATATTTTTGATCGCTATTAAAGTCATTCGCTATTAAGACCGAATCTCTAATTTCTACTTTATTGTTTAAATTTCTTTTCTTTTTCATTCTTTGATAATATTTTTCATTGTTAATTTCAACATCTAAAATAAACATTTTCTATATACCTTCACTTGATTTAATTTCAGTCATCTTCGTAGTTCAAGTTCTATATTTCTTCTTCCTTATCTTCATCAATATCTAAACATTATTAAATTTAAAGTCACTTTCATTCGGCATAAATGTATAAACCCTTTAGTACAGTGAAATAAGATAAACGGTGAGTTTTTTGTTGCTGAATGAATACTTATATTGTAGTTATGACTAACTGAATCAAGACTCGTCGACCATTCGTGATTTTCTTTTACAAAGTCTTTTTTGTAACCAACGCGTTAATGTTTGGTTAGACCTTTCAATTTGACCCTGTGATAGAGGGTGCCTTGGATGATAAATTTGTGTAAAATGTTTAATTCTCAGCATAATGAAGTAACTATTTCATTTTTAAATTCTTTATCGTTGTCTGATTGTAATATTGAGGAGGCCCAAAATTATAAAATAAATCTTTTAAGATAAAAGAAATTAGAAATGCTTCCTTCGAATTAGAAGTTTGGGCAAAGCAAAATTTGGAATAAATATCGATTACGTTAAAAATATATTTGAGACCATAATTTTCTTCAGACCAGCGACTGAAATCTACTATATCCATCTGGTAACGTTATCTTGGAGCTTTTGCTTTAATGTTTATTAAGGGAATATGTGCTTTTAATGGCTGACTTTGAGCACAGGCCACAAATTCAGCACAAACTTTTCGGATAATTGATCTCTTAATACTAAAAAATAATTGTCAGAGTATTCTTTCATTTTATTTACGTCATTATCCGTTTTCAAATGTAAATTCAGATTTTACGGCTGTACGGTTTTCGCTTTTGAATCCGGAAAGCAGCTTGTATGGGACGTCACCTGTGCCGACTCTTTTGCCAAGAGAGCCTTGAATTCCACGGCTTGTCGACCCGGTTCGTCGGCCGAGAAAGCCGATTCTACAAAACTGACGAAATATGAGGATTTACGCGATTGATTTTGCTTTTGGCAATTGTCGTCGAGACTTCCTGTGTTTTTGAGACCAAGAAGCTTGCTAATTCTCATCTTCCATTTAGGAAGGTCTCTTTTTTCGTTATTTAGCATTTATCCCAAGAGGCTCCACCGGCTTTTCAGCATATCACTGCTTTTAGGTCCCAAACTCCAAATCTTTTACAGACTTTCATTGGATACTCTGTGTGGCCAATATATGCCAACGATTCTTCTTAACCTATTTCTATGAAAAGAAACCATCGACATAAATGATTTTTGGTAGATCCACATGTACCGGCGTTGTATAAAAGCACTGGTAGCACGTATGCATTATAGCCATTGTCGAAGTTATAGATTTATTTGTTTTTTGTGGATATTCATCAATCTTTTGAAGGCGACGGCAGCCAAAATTTGTTTGGTTTCACGTAAAATTATGTTTAGGTGCCCCGTGTCTACGGATATAAGGTCCGGTCGTCTGCGTAGATTGTTTATGTAATATTATTAGGGCAATTTTTTTCTAGCACTTAAAAAAAAATTTTTAGCGCTAAATCTAGCATTTATAATTTAAAAAATTAGCACTTAAAATGATCAAATCTAGCATTTAAAATTGTAAAATCTATAACTTAAAATAATAAAAATTTATTTATTTAAAAACCAAGAGCACCGTCAGGCCAGAAAACAAGATTAATTAGGTGACCCCGACATTCCCAATCAGACTACGCATCCTCTCTCTGTGTTCGATATGATCCCCAGGCGCCAAAATAATAAAATAACATTTAAATTTTATCTCCGTTAATTTCAACTTAATATCGGGATTATTTACATGATGTTTAGCATTTGATACTAAAACTCCATCTGACTGAAATGCGTTAAAAATTTCACAAATTTTTTCAAAATTCGTAAAATAATATTTCGCTGCTTTAAACCAACTTCCCCATCTGCATAAATTAAGAAAAAGAATACCTAGTAATTACGATATCAGGTGGGTATCCAACATCCTTGAACAAATTACGACGTCTTCAGTGAATGAATTTGGGTTAAGATTGATGTTCACCACTTCGGATTTGTTGTCGTTTATAGAAAGGCCAATGGCCGAGAGGGAAGGAATAATAAAACCGAGACCGAAAGAGGCGAAGCAAAACAGCTTAAGCCAATCGGAATGGCCATCAGATGCCAAAGCATTATCGATTGCGGTGAACAAGGAGGAGGCTGCAAAGATACGCGCAGCTTTTGGGATTCTGGATGGGATTTTCCGGAGACGGCAGAAGAGCTTGATAGATTTGAGAACTTCCTCGGCAGACGGGGATGTTGCGAATGGCACTTTTTCGGGGAATTCTTGCGGGCTGGAACACTAAACCGGCTGGCAAGTGCGGCAGGAAGGACAGTCCCAAATTAAGAGAGAGGCAGAAACGCGCCTAGAAAGACGCACGCAAGAAAGGTGGAAGAATCTGTCGCAACTAGAACAGACTTTCCCTTTCTTGCGGTTGTTACTAACTTCGCAAGTAGAGCATAGAACAGAAGTGGGTGGAAACAGAAAGACATAAAAAGAGAGCAGATAAAAACAATGAAAAAATGGATGACAAAAGAAATGGAAAAAGAGAGAGAATTATTGAATTGAATAACAAATAGCAAATGAACAAATGAATAGAAAAAGTGCACCACAACAACAACGCGCGTGTTAGCTCAATAGGAAAACTTATCAAAAGTAAAAACTCATCTTTGAATTCTGAGACTATACGCTTGGCTTTCTTAAGCAACAAACACTTGGGTTTTGGCATCACTCAAAATACTATATAGCGTGTTAAATTATTTTATTTAATATGGGTGGCATTAAAAAAATTTTAAATGCAATTTAAATTAGCATTTAAAAAAAAATTAGCATTTAAAATTACAAATAGCATTTATAGCATTTATAATGTATGTTTTTTTTTAACAAAATTAAAAAATAATTATTCCAAATTCAATTTTATATTAAAAAAAATTAAAAAGTAAAAATAGCATTTAGCACTTAAATTGCCCTAAATATTATTTAAAGTGATCCAATTTTAGTTTTCTGTAGGTATAAAAATTATAATTAGGTAAAAATTGTTAAAAATAATTTAAAAAATATTAATTGTTATAATATTATTAATTTTATTTAAAATATTTTAATATAAAATAAAAAACAGGTTTAGAAGTTTGTCACTTTATTTGTTATGGTTGACGATTCTGATGTATTCTATTTTATAATATATAATTAGTTTGAAAGACTATTAGACGAACGTATAAAGCTCATTCAAAAGTCAAACGATCAAATCAACGAAGAATACCTCGTATATTTACCAATATCTTAGTTTCTAGGAAATAAGAGAAGATATTCGCAAGGCTGAATTAAATGGCCAAGGATTTAAAAAGACTCCCTCAGACCATCGAAATGATACAGGCAGTACTACACAAAGAGAAGATAGATCTTATTCTGGTCGTGTATGGGGTACTTCAGATGTGCACCGAAGTTATATAACAAACCAAGACAGGAGAGGTGTTCTACCCAAGACTAAGGATTGTCCTGAATTGCGCTACAATCGAAGAAAATCACCAGAAGAATCTACTCCCGTCCAGATAAAACCCTTTTCCAGGGTCCACTATAATCGACGAAAATCGCCAGAAGAATTTATTCCCATCCAAATAAAATCTTCTCTGTTGGAATATAATCAACGAAAATCACCAGAAGAATTTATTCCTGCACAAAGAAAATTTCTCTGTTGCACTATAATCGACGGAAACTCCCAGAAGAATCTATTCCCGCACAGAGAAAATCTCCCCCGTTGCACTATAATCGACGGAAACTCCCAGAAGAATCTATTCCCGCACAAAGAAAATCTCCCCCGTTGCACTATAATCGACGGAAACCCCAGAAGAATCTATTCCCGTCCAGAGAAAATCTTCTCCGTTGCGCTATAATCGACGGAAACTACCAGAAGAGTCTATTCCAGCTCAGGACTCTCCTTCATTGCACTATAATCGACATACATCTCCAGAAGTTTCTTCCATTGAGAAAACAGACAGTCTTGAATTGAACTACAGTCGATTCGAAATAGAGGAAAAGGATTCCATTCTTACGAAATCGAACGAATCAGTTCCTCGACCCTCATACATGCGATATCGAAAAGAAAGGAAAGAAGAATTGCAAGTCCAACTGGAAAAAGATCAAGCCCTAAAGGAACTTTCCCCAGTGGAAGTATCAGTCGATCAAAAAACGAGCGATGCCGAGAGCGACTTTGGTATGATTGTGGATATTGACAGTAGATTTTGGAGGGTTTGACGTTCCTGAAGATATATCCTTTGACGGATTGACATTCACAAACTCTAAATTTGATTAATTAACTTCTTTATTTTTATAATTTATTTAATAAACTCAATAAACTACTTATTCGGTGAGAATAGACATAATCGATCTTATTAAGTTATTGGAATCAATTTTTTTGGAATCAATTGAATTGTTTTTTTAGCAACCATTTAATTGTTAATGTTCTTTCGAATTTCCGGCATAATTATTCAGGAAGTAAGTTATATCATATCGGGATGATATTAATTTATTTAGGAAGTAAAATAATTGATTAGAATATAAGAACTAAATAATTAATCATAAATAATTAATTCGGCTTCGACAAAAAATAGGTTTGGCCGTTGTTCGCGGCAATGCCTATTCGATTATGTCGTCAGCCGCGAATTAATTATATGCGCTTTTTACAGCCAGCATTGCAGGCACTTTCCAACATATTTGTCTTGGACAAGGAGTCGGAACATGTTGAATCCCATACGAGAGGCTTTCCTTCCAAAAACGGAAAGATAGTCATCCCGTCTGGGCGTTTTCCATCTCCTCGGTCCAATCCAGGTGGTTCCAGCACTGATGGGAATCCGATTGAATCGACATTATGATTAATTATTTAGTTCTTATATTCAAAAAAAAAAAATTGATTAGAATTAAATGAAAGAAATTGATTTTGAAAAGTCCCTGCGGCAAGGACGCAGTGTGCGTTGCCGCGAACAATGGCCAGACCGATGCGCTGGCGGAACCAGAAGCCCTCTCTCGGGTCCTTGAGCCTTCTCCCAATGGACTGCCCGACCTCGTTGAGGAACGAGTCAGTCACCTTTCCCGCGGCTCCAGCGGTCTCCAGGGCAATTGGCGTAGCGCGGTAGCGGTCCGCGAGCGAAGAATATTTTTGTATTTTGATCTTTTCGGCGTGGTTTGCAGCCGAACAAGGGTTCACGGCGGAAGAATGGATCCTGACTTTGAAAAGGTATCCACAACGGCAACATCCCATACAGGGGCCTTCCCCGACAAGTACGGGAATATTGTCATCCCGCCAGGCTTTTTGCCGTCTCCCCGATCGAGTCCGACCGGTTCGAGGAGGCACGAATGCCCGCCGATTCGAGACCGGCCTTTACGATTTCATTGAGGGCCTTGTGTCTGTGTTCTCTGCCTGCGCTCCTCTTGCAGGAAAGTGGGTGCAGTCCCTTTTCGTCAACGTCCTCACCACTTGCGCAAACATCCAGGCCGAGATGGTGAGCGACTCCGATGCGTATGGCAGCATCGTCCAGCCACGTCCCGATACTGGAAAGAGGAAGAGCATTCAGCCAGCTGCCAGAGTGAGGGGCGGATGCCGCACGAAGGCATGCCAGGCGGTGTTGATCAAGGGTTGCCGAGAGCTCAGACACACGCGCTCGGCATGCGATAGTGTCCCAGGCACGTTGGGAGAAGAAATCTCCAGGCCTCTCAGAAAAGGAGCGATCCCAGGTAGCAAGCCCATCCGAAAAAGCACCGTCCAGGCAAGATCCGAAAGGTTTGAGTAGGATCTCCGAGGTCAGGTTGTTGCACATCGAAAGGGAGGATAGGTATGCCAGAAGTGCCAAATCGGATGCAGTACGGATTCCCGCACCTCCGAATCTCAGTGGGAGCGAGCATTGGGCCCATCCCGGAGCATCGAGCTGGACGTTGAGGACGGATTCAGCAGCTTTTTTCAGAAAAGATAATTAATATTCATAATTAAGAAATAATAAAGACGTCGGTACTCTGGATAGAGACCTAAAGAGGACTGGTAAAGAATTGAAGGAGGGGGACGATCTCGATGCACTACGGGACGTCGCCCAAGATCGCGGGAAATGGAATAAACTAATTACTCGTATTGTTTTCTGTGCTGCACAAGCTTTCTCATGATCCATGGCATCGCGAAAGTGCCTATAATAATTAAGAAGTTTAAATAAACGATTGCATCACGACACCAATTGATTGTAGCTGATCAAATTGTATGCTTCAGTCCGTCACAAGTTTATATAGATTTGAAATGCAAGTAATCGGCCTCAGGTCCTTGGGTGAGTCACAAATTTCTTTTTTTGGAATAAGATGAATAATTCCTGTGTAGAACCACTTATCAGGTGTGTACTTTCCATATATGATACCCGCGACGTTCTTACAGAGGTCATCGTAGAACGCAGTAAACTTTTTCAAGAAAAAATTGTATATGCCATCGCATCCACAGGCCCTCCAATTTGGCAGCTGGTTAATGATCTCAATAATTGTGTCTTTTCCAAAATCAGCAATTGTGTCCTCGGCACCAGTCACCCGGTTATCCAATAAAATCGAGTCCCCCACGGACTCATGTTTTACCCAAACACTCTCCCAGAATGAGAGACTCTGACTCTGGTCAAACATAAACTGTTTATTCTTCTTTTTCTCAGTCAAGTTTCTGTAAAACTGCCTTCAGTTAAGTTCAAAACACATATTGTCCTTCCGGAAATTTTTCCTTGCTTCATGGGTAACTTGCGCGTTGCCGCATACAATTGTAAGCGAGATCTTCTGTCTCAGCCAAGAGGATTTGCGTGTATTTATCTACCTTTGAGCGATAAGAAGACCGACGTATTTCAGGAATTTCGATGTTTTGGGATCAAAGGCTCCCGAAGTCTCGAGTGTCAGAGGGACAATAGAATGTTAGGCGACGAGTTTTTTAACTTTTCAATTTTGTTGGCCTCCGCCAAAGTTGCGACCGATACTGGAGAAGAAGCAGATGAAAGTATCACAGAAGGTGACTAAGTATCTGTGCACGTTGCGTTCCAGATGAGGAATTTTCCACAACGGAATGGGAAGGTTGTCATCCCGTCCGGAAGTTTTCCGTCTCCTCTTTTCCAGACCAACTCGTTTAAGTACATTCGGGAACAATAAATGCACTCGGAATGACGTCGTAGAGTGCTTCTTGACGAAGTAAGCAGCATACGCTCCGGCGGCACGAGAGGGGGTGTAAACCTTTTACATCCACCGTGCCTCCGCATCGAGATAAATGGGGCGTGAAGATGTCAAGACACAGCTGGAGAGCAACTCCAATCCGGAGGGTCTCGTCATTTAACAACGAGTGCGTAGATGCCGACGAGAAGGCGTCGTACCAGGAGCCACTGTGTTTTTGTGCTATGGAAAATAACCAGGCCAGGCGTTGCTGGTCCAGTAGAGGTTGTAGCATAAAAAAGAGTGTGCTGCCCAGATATCGTAGCATTTCATCTATTTGGACAACTCAGAAGGGATTGAGAGTTAGGCAGTGGTCCATACTGCTTTTCATGAGGAAGAAGCCGATGTGCAAGTCTAGTTTCAGAAGCCTGCTTGTGAAATCACAGAATTCCTAGTCTTTCTTCACCAGGTAGGCTGATAAGACAGTCAAGAAATGTGGCTTCGGTCATGTTGTTAGTCTGAACTCTGGGGTGAGATCGGTTGTTGATTATTGTACAATAGATTCGAGTTACCCCGTGTAAACATTTGGAAATATGTCAAAAACATGTAAAATAACTCCATTTCAATTAACTTTAGAAAATTTTCCAGAACCGGCATGTTACAAGTTCTACCATAGATTTCTAAAACTGTCTTTCCAACCATTACATGCCCGTCCTTTTTAGAACTTTTTTAATGTTTCAAGTAAATAATGAAAAGTGAAAAACTTATTTGAATACAAACCTTTATTAACAAGAAAACTAAACTCCCTAACTAAGTACTAGGCCTTTGGAGTAAAGAAAAAGTGGCACTCCATACTCTTCCTTCCCTTCTTCAATAAAAACTGTGGTACTTAGTGCCCGGTGAGTTTATGCATGTTGTCACAAACGGAATTAATTATATTAAGGAAAATATGATTAAAGAATGGGGAAATTGGAAAAAATTTTTTAAAGATGAATAAAAGAGGTTTTGAGTATGAAGAATGCAAGTTTATTTTAAGATTAAATTGATGTGGTGAAACTCAACTATCCCTCAACAATAAAAAAATTATTAATTAAAATATATTGCTATTTTTTATTAAATTAATTTTGTATTTTAAATTAATTGACAAGTGTGCTCATGTCGACAGTTCCACCCACTACTTATGAGAATTTCGACGAAAGTGTAATCGAATTATTAAACTATTTTTAGGATTCTGATCAATGTTCAGGTTTTTTTCCGTGCATTGAACTACTCCTTTTATAGAACTCGAACTTGCCATTCCAGAAAAATCATACGACGAAGAGAAAAAGTTAATGTCGATAACAAGAATCGTACAACTCTCAAATGGGGAAAATAAAAAAGTTGTTTTTACCATTAAAGACAAACATAGATCACCCGAGTGTTCAGAATAAATACAATGAAGGTGCCTCCCAGTGTGATCCGAAGAAGGGTAGTTAATTTAATCAACAATTCTAGGAATGGAAGGTCTACGACAATTGTGCTGTTAAATCTGGAACTTCGGAAACAATATGTCAACTTGGCATGGAAAACCCAGTCAATTACGTGTGCCAGGACTTTAAAAAAACAGTTGCTGCATATCTTAATTGGCCAGGCCGAGGTCTCTCAGATGGAAAAATCAATCGTCCGAAATATTGTCATCAATGCCCTCGTCTGCACACACTGTTCAGGGGAGCACTCGTCCTCTTCTTGCCCCCATCGAAAGTTACTGGGAATAGCTGAAACTGCTGGTGGAGACGATTTCCGACGAAACACGAAAGGTAGTCCTAACTGCCTGAATTTTTAGAGCACTCCCTCCGAATCAGCAACCTCCCTCCTGATTGTCTCGAGGAGGATTTGGTCAGCCTGATTACTGCCTTGGAAGGAATTAAAATAATTCGAATAAAAATGCCTATGGATATTTCCACCAAAAAATCGAGGGTTATTTGTAAATTGAATATGGAAGGGATTTGCTTATGTCACGTTTGAACTCGAGAGTATGATGAACTCCGTTCTTCAAAATCTGAATGGAAAAATCTACGGTTATATGGTCCTCAATGTGGAGGTGGCCAAGTATTTTTAGTCTTTCATTTTTCCAAGGCCGAGAGTATTCAAATGAATTTGAACCCGATCCTTATCTATTAATATTTTTCCTTTTTATGTTAAATTTGTGTCTTACGGAAACATTTAATTTTTATATTCCTAGGATAGGAACTATTTAATGCCCAGGGAAAGATTATAACCAATAGGGAAATTCAGCCTCAAAATGCGATCATATATGGAGAGTTGGCGAGATCCCTTCTCTTTCACTGACATGCACACATTAAGGCGATCCAGAAAGTTGTGATCCCATCGCGTTTAATCGTTTTTGACAATTCAAGGTATTCATGAAAGTGGACATCTTACAAACAACTTAGCTATTTTGTTGAACCCGCTTCTGTTGCCAAAGAATTTTTTCTTATTTCACTTACTGGCAGCGGGAAAATCGATTCTCTATATTCTTGAAGGACCTTTCGTACAAGAAAGAAGGATAGTAATTCAACATCTGTGCACTCGGAATCTCTTATTCCCGGCTGATGTAACTTTACAAAGAGCAAATTTTACTTTACGTTTCGAAAGCAAATTAAATGTGGCAATTGTGTTTGTTCCATTTGTTTTCCATATCAACAAACCTTAGCAACTTTTTTCTCTCATGTTTTGGAAAGTCTGTTTTGACTAAGTTTTTTTAACTTGCAATATATGGATTTTTTTTTATCTCAAGACCACCTAAAATCAATCTTTCCAAAGGAACTGAGACCAAATAAAATATCTTAAAATCTTTGTGATCAACAACTTTATGCCGAGGCTTGTTCTGAAAATATTCCATTTTTATTGTTGAATTTTTAAAAATTTTTTATTCCACCTTAATATTAGAATAAAATTCGTTCTAAATAACGTAAAAAGCAAAAATTAGACAAAAAATCATAAGAGAAAAGTTATTCCTGCCTGGATTTAAGGTAGTTATATATCCACTCCTTGAGAGTCCGTCTGTCCTTTGGGTAGTAAGAGCATGTCTCGTCGTTGAGACTACGAATATAAACACACAATCAACACTAGACAGCCCATGTCGTAGAAATTATCCATGAATTCAAACAAGTCTTGAATGTCGTATGTAATTGAGTCTGTATTCGGGGTTTGTTTCCTCAGGTTTTCCTCGAATATGTTGCACAGGGCCTTTACGCATTCCGTCTCTGTTTCGTAGTCCACGTACATCTTCGAACTCGAATCCGACGTGACTTGATACATGAATAAAGTATGAGACTAAATTATATTAGCTATATAATTTTTGTGAATTCTTAACAAAACATGCCTAACCATCAGTAGCACTAGAACACAATATTTAATTTATTAAATTTATTAATATAAGTTAATTATTAATATATAACTTATTATTCCTATAATTGAAAATATTCTGAAAGCGTAAGAATTCTACTAAAATATTTTGATCAATTTTGATAGTCTTCCAAATCATTTAAACCTTATATAGGCGTCATATGATTTCAACTCTTCCCGATTAAATGAGAAATCTCTTGAAAATTGATTAATTTGTTTCGTATTTATTACCACGTCTTCAAAGGCCATTGTATCTTCAGGGATCACCAACCTCCTCCATTGTCCTTTTTAAATCGACGAGTCAGAAAACTGAGAGCTTCGGATCAACTTCCCCAACTTTTCTTTGAAAATTATCGTTTTTTTATAACCCACTTTTGATCTGAAGGATCTACTCCCATAAAGACTTATCTGTCTTGGACTATTTAAACCGTTTCGCTAAACTTGTGGGAACGACCAGTCGTACATATTCGTTATCTATAGTTTGAGCTGGTCCCTACCATATTAGCAAAGTCGGGAATTACAAACAATTTTATCAAAAACTTTTATAAACATCATATTTTTATTAACCTAGTAAATAAAAAAGCCTGTGACTTATTCTCACAGAATCGAAAAGTTGATTTTTACTCAGCACTTTACTACACTTTATATACTATATTGTCCATCCTCAGCTATTAATTTAAATTATCAGTCTTTCAAAGAAATTAAGAAAATGATTATTCATTGATCGTGAGGTTAAATTTATTAATTTTATTTCCGTAATAGTACCATAAGGTTTCAGAAATAAATGGGTTTTAACCTAAGTTAATCATATTAATTCCAACTACCTGAGAACAAATGGATAGTTGGATTTTTGATGTAAAGACAGTAGTTTATCAGATATATCCTAAAATAAGTTTAATCGGCACGGAAAACACTTACAACTCGTGGAACAGGGTCGGTAGTTCTTTGTCGATCAACTTGGTTATTTAAAAAGATGGTCTCTAAACTAATTTTTATCTCCACTACTGGTCGGATCAACCAATTCTTGACGTGTTTGATTGTGCCAAGAATATCGCACATTTTTTTGATTATTTTCGTAGTAGTTAGACAAATCTTGCGACTTGGTATGCTCTCTGAAGCTAACATTTATTGAATATGGTTTTTCCCATTCTTGTGACAGGATATTTGACATCGTATCCTTAGAAACGTGATTATTTTGTAAATTTAAACATAAATCGGAAATGACAGCAAAAACAAATTCAACTTAGCAATAGTAAATTACTTATATTGGGAAATAATATGTCCAAAACAACTTTCTAACAACAGAATTTATTAATATAAAAATATATGCAAAAAATCAAACTGCTAATAATGCACATCCACTTCCTCAGCTTCCTTCCATAGCTGATAGTTCAAAAGTACTCCCAGCAAGTTCCAAAAACTGAAACTGGGCCACAATGAATTTACAAAATGCAATTGAGCGTCACTACACTACAACTATGCTCAAAGCAAATCCACCTCCCATAACAGAAAATCACTAAAGCGATGTTCCCCACCGGTCCTTAACAGTATGTCGGGTTTGAGTATGTCAGAAGTAGAAAGCATTCGATCCATATCATTTTCATTTAAAGCATCAGCACTGCATTCGGAAATAACTCGACTTGTGGCCCGCAACATATCTCCTCTGGAAGTGTAGGCAATGGCAATATTTAGTATGTTTTGACAATTGGACTTTGTATTCTGTTGAATGATCTCTGCAAGAGATTGAATATCTGGGGGGAGACGAGACAAATCTCCCAAGAATCGAATAGATACGTGTTTGAAAGTATTTCTGTCACTGTTAGTTATTTAAGTTATACATTTCTTTGACGAGTTGGGACATTTTCTCGCGAAAAAGATCAAAAAGACAGTTCAGTTCGTCGGGAGAACGTTTGAAATTTTCTAAACTGAAGGCATAAACTGTGACTTGCTCAATTCCCAGTTCACGGCACCACTCAAGAATCTTAAACATAAATTATTTAAAAAACCGAGGATAGATTATCAAATCCTTTTCGGTGACCAAATTCAGTTTTTAGAGAATTCATTTTAGCATAGCGACGATTTCCATCCATGATGACTGCTAGGTGCCTTGGAATTGGACCACATTTTATTATTTTAATGAATAGGCGATGATACCAACGGATGGCCACATTACCAGATTGCAAAAAAGACATTCAAATATTTAAGATATTTTTAATACATATAAAATTAAGAATTTTTAGTATTATAATTGAAGGTTTTTAAACTCTCAGATAAAATCAAATGGAAGGCTGATAATTAAATACTTTGTTTGCCATTATTTATACCAGAGTTTTTGGATACTTTTCTAAATTATATTTGCTTGTGTCCCGATTAAGTTCAAAAATATATACTTTTGGATTTTACTTTGTCACTTTATTTAGTAAATTATTGAAAAGAAGGTGTTGAGAATCAAGATACTCATAGAAAATATTATTTAGGGACAATATAAAAAACAGAATTACTTAAAAAATCACTGGAACATTGATCAAAAATGTCAGGTATAAAAAACAGACTTTCTTAAAACATTACACGTTACTGCTAGTTTAGTAAGAGTCATGACTGATTAGCAAAAATTCGAAATAGTTTTGAAAATTTGTAGCATAAAGTATTGAATTATCGATGAAAACAAAGTATGTATATTCTACGGTAAAATCATGTAGGGATTTTTTCAAAGAACCAATAGGATTCCAAAAGTTTTAATGCATAGAAACCAGGCAAAAATTTACTCATGGAAAAGATTTATTTATTTAAACCAAGTACACCTTCAAAGTCAGAAAAAAAATTAAATAGGTGATCCCGACATTCCCAATCAATATACGCATCTTCTCTCTGTATTCAGCCAGGGATCCGACGCACCTTCTGATTGGATGAAGATCAAAGGGTCTGGGCTGTTGCCAGCATGCTTTAACATGAAACAGACCCCGTCGTCCTCACAAGCGTTTCGAAAGGAGTTTGTAAGCGTACAGTAAAACTGGAGATAGACTTCGCAGCCTTCCGCTTTTTGAAGATTTTTTTGGGGCTGGATATGATACCTAGGCACCACAAGTATAACCAATAGATGGCTCGACATATTGCTTGTATATTTTATTAAACTAAGGTTTTTGTATTCCCGTGAATGAACCAAGAAAGACCTTTAAAAGTTCAATCTTCTAAATAGATAGTTTTAAGATTGTCAATATGCTTAGAGAATGAGAATTGGGTGTCAAAGGTCACACCGAATATTTCCTACGTTTTTGTCTGCGGAATTCTTATTTCGTTCAAAACAACATTGATTTCGGAGTTCGATATTTTTTGGTTAGTCGTAAATAGAGTGGTCATGCATTTTTAGGGGCTTAGGTTCAGCTGGTTTGTACATAGCAAAAAAGATATGTTGTTAATATTTCCCTGAAGTCTTTGGATAACTGTGAGTAAATTTTAGTCCCGTGATCCTATGATGATATCATAGTAAGATGTCATCCCGGTGATAAGAAATTGGAATGTCGTTCATATAAAGGTTGAAAAGAATTGGAGACAGTGGTGATCTTTGAGGGACATTGTTTCAATCTTGATTTAGAAAGCCTCGATGTCCGCTCAAAAAGTTTGCTAGTTATAGTTTGAAATTCTGTTAAATATTTGAGGTAAAAATCTTGCGGATAAGGGGCCTGAATCGAACGTCTTTTCTACGTATATTGAGGAAAGAGTTGTTTTTTCGGATAGGTTTGGTTTGAAAGCCTTCATGGATAAAGTTAGAGAGTTTTTTCAGATATGATGATGTAGATAGTCCTTTCTTAAAACCATATTGGAACGGTAAAGTAAGAAAGATGGTTGAATCAGTTTTAATATTAGTTTCTCCAGGATTCTGAATGGGACGCATAATAGAGAGATGGGTCTATATGAGGCAGGATTGTCCTTAGGCTTCCCGGGCTTCAGAATTGGGTGAATCTGTGATATTTTCCATGTGGTTGAGATGGTATTGTAGTTGATAGAACAGTTGTATATTTTTGTCAGTGCAATAATGGCCACAGGTCCAAGATGTTTCATTATAATAATGAAGATTTTGCCAAGTCCGCATGAATGTGTATTTTTTAGTCGTATGATCACGTCGTAGACTTCATTGGGATTTATATGGAAAGCAGGAGTTTGTCTACTTGGTTTAGTCTTTGAGATCGGTGCGACTATGTTTTTTGTTTGGAATGTGAGTGATTTGGCAATTGTGTTTCATTAGTCTGTGGAGGTTTGTTTTGAGTAAGATCTATTCATTTTCATTGGTTTTTTCAGAATTTTTGAGACGTCTCAACATTTTCCATAAACGAGATGGAAGAAATTGCTTACTCACGCCTGCGCTGGGTTGTGTGAATTTTCTTGCTTGTAGTTTTTTTATATTGTTGTTGATTTCCTTGCTGAGATCATGTATTCGGCCACTGACATCTCTTAGTCACGTCTTTTTTCTTTCAGTTTGTTTCTTTTCTTAATAAGCAAAGTTTGTGCATCGTATTTTCTATTCTGCTTTTTAATTATTCGTCTTGGAACAAAAAGTCTGCTTTCTTCAAGAATTACATTGTTAAAGTAATATACGGCACAATTAAGGGAATTGAGGTTATTGATGGTATAGTTGGCAAGAGCATCGTCAACGTAATTTTTGAAACTTGTCCAGTCAGCGTGGTTGTATTCAAATTAAGGTCTCGATTTGTCTTGGGGAGAGGATATGTTGTTCAGATTCAATATTACAGGGTTGTGGTCACTTCGTAAATCGTAAGAAATAATTCAATGAATGAATGAAGATGGCCGTGGTGAGCAGAATGAAATGTCTGAGGAGGTAACTGGGTCCTTTTTGTTGTAGGGAATTTTTGTGTTTTGATTTTGGTTGTTGAGTATAACAAGTTTTTCAAATTGTGACAATAAAAGATTTCCTCTAATAATGGAAAAGATAGAATATATAATAAATAATTTGTAATAAATTTACTATTTTTTAATCAAATATAATTTTTACCAATTAGTAAGTTGTTGTACATTTTAACTCACTACGATTATTTTAACTATCGTTTATATTCCCACTTATATTTCATTTTAGAAATTTTAGGCATGAGCAGCGATGACGAAGACCTTCGAGATTTTACTCCAGAGCAGTGGAAGGTTTCAGAAAGAAACGTAAATCCAACTACTCCCATAATCTTACAAAGACAAAAGGTCATTGAAGATGTGGCAATCAAACCCGACTACGCGGAACCTCAGATACTTTCCTATGATGAACGCCTTCGCAATTACAAAATTATGCGTGACAGAATTATGGGAAATCGAAAAGGCCCTTAAATTTATTATCTAATTAGAAATATAACATTTTATGTTGATATTTTTAATTTGATTTAACCCTGTTTTACTATACAATCTACTGAATGAAGACCTAGGAACTGCCACAAAAACTACGAAAAGCACAACGTTTATATTTCTCCCACAGAATAAAATTTTATAGGAGTGCGTAGAAAAAGCTGACATGAGATTTTCTACGGGGTGCACAAGAGATAAGTAGTTAATTGGTTTTAACTGTTATGTACAAATGTGCATTAATAATAGTGGAATGTTGATCGGATCTGGCTTATACAGTACTGGTGGAAAACCGGTTTTGCAGTTACTAAGTTTTTTGGCGTATAGCTATTAATTTTCCAAGTGAAATAAAGAGTTTGAAGTTGATTATATGTATAATTTTTTGTACTTTTAAAAATTTCAATAATCGGCGAAAATTAAAAAAATTGAATTTTAGCATGTGAATAAAAAACCGGTTTTAACAAAAAGAGTTAACAAAATCAACAGTTAGTATGTTGTGTGGTATCCTCCATTAATAAATAGCTCGTATGACCTTTTAGGCATACTATCAATTAATTTCCGAATATTTTTAGATGGCAATTCGTTCCAAATTTTCATTAATTTGACTTCGAAATCCAGTTTATTTTTTACAGGATCTAATGAATACTTTTGCTTCATCATGCTCCAAACATGTTCCATTGGGTTCATGTCTGGAGATTGCGGAGCCCAATCAAGAATTGGACCTTTATTTTCTTCAAAAAACTTGGTTTTCAACGCAGATTGATGACAGGGAGCCAAATCTTGTTGGAAAGTGAACTGATTTAGTCCTATTTTTCGCGTCGAAACAAACAAATTATTCGTTATTACATTTATATATTTAGCGGAATTGAGTGTTCCATTAACAAAAACTAAATCGCTCACTCCTTGATAGAAAATACAGCCCCAAACCATAACGCTACCTCCACCAAATTTTACTGTCGGCGTTATATGACTCAATTCATAACATGAACTTTTTTTTCGATAACAGTATTGCCTTTTTTTAGTAGGAAAAATCTGAAAAGATGCTTCATCAGAGAAAATAATAGTCCTCCATTCATCATTGTTCATCAGAATAAAAATTTTTGACAATTCACATCTTTTTATTATGTTTTTCTTCGAAAGCAACGGTTTACGTTAACACACTCTTCCGAAAAGAAAATGTGAATTTAAATAAGTTCCAATTGTCTTTCAACAGACACTCTTGCCAGTTAAATTTTTTATTTTATTTCTCAACGTGTTAGAAGATTTTTTTGGATCACACTCAATAAGATGTAATAGAATTTCAATGTCTGTTTTCTAAAGCTTTTTAGGACGTCCGGAACCATGAATTTTATCAGCAGTTCCATATTTTTTAAATTTTCGAAGAAAATCTCCGATTGTCGATTTTAAAGTATTTAGATGTTTTGCGATATCTTTTATCGTCCAATTTAACTCAAAAAGAGCAAGGATCTTTCCTTTAATTATTGCATTTAACATTTGCCTATAAAACTTAAAATTCAACGAATAAAATATCACTCAATAAATCAAACCGGTTTTTATTCACACGCAAAAATTTAAATCTTCAAAATTTTAAACGATTAATTAAATTATAATTCTAATGAACTCCAGAGAGTTCAATTCAGTTGGAAAATTGAATGTTATCCACCAAAAAAAACTTAGTAACTGCAAAACGGGTTTTTTCCCACCAGCACTGTATGTGTTTATGATTTAAAAAATATTTATTAAAACAAAATCAAATTTAACTAAGGTTACACTATTTAGTTAATATTTTTACTCCTTTTTGTTGGAAATCTCTCTAAGGAGGATAATATGCTACAACTCGCTCTATATCTCTCTGCCGGACAAATTGTTATATTTCCCATAGCTTCAATTGAAGTATCCCAACAGCATGCCATTTCCACAAGTTGGTCGGTAGCAGAGGTGTATTCATCACCAGATACTTTCATCCCACACTTGTGTTTAATTAACATACTTTAGAGAGTTCTTTTCAATACAACAGATTGGATTTAAGTCCTCGTTGCTTTTTAAATGGTTATTTTATCTATGCAATTTTTAAGCATTTCGAGAAAACTCAATCCCACGTCAAAACCACCGGAATACATTTTACCACACTGGGTGCCAAACTGGTTGACAGTTTTTTTGCCTTTTACCTCTACTTCATAGAGTATCAAAAATTCATTTGCCTGTAGATTATATTGTGAAATTTTTCGATTTTGACTTGTTTATTTATTTATTTATTAACTCCAAGATCACCGAGAAAGATAGGTCAGAACTAACTAATTAGGTGATCCCTGCCTCTAACAACAGCCGTACTCTCCTTGCATGATCTTCTGATGACCCGACCGTAATCCGGAAACGCCTTCTCTTCCTTCTGCAGAGGAACTCAATTGGAGTGCATTTCTTTATAACCGACCGAAATTCCTCTGCATGGGCAACCTTTTCCTTGAGTGGGTTTCCCAATTCCTTGCAGAAACGTAGGAAACCCTGTCCATTCTTCTGCGTCGCCTCCTCGGAAGCAAGGCTGCCAACTGAGGTGTCAGTGTGGAGCATAATCTTCCTTCTGAGTAAGTTCAAACGTTCCGCTTTCGAACAAGCGATTGCAAACCTCCAGGCTGAGCAGGCATACTCAACCGTCTGGGCAATCACTTGTTGGTAGACCTTGCTGACACAATCTTTCAGGGGGAAGGGACTCTTCTTTAACAGAGCTTGACTTGTTTGAAGAGGTTTTGTGATTTAATGCCTACTCGGTTAAAGTTATTTCTTTTTTTATTTTTTCATAAACAAAAATATCAGGTTTGTTGTGTTGAATTTTTGTTTTTGTCATAATGGACGTATCAACTCAGATTTCAACATTCTGCGTAGAGTGAACCGAACGACCCTTTATCTTCTTTCCTCTTTTAATACCATAGACTAAACACAAATGTAGATGGACACACTTTATAACTTCTTTTTGTCTTTGAAGATAATCACTGTTTAACATTTTACCACACTGGGTGTCCAAATGGTCGACAGTTTTCCTGCTTTTTTGCAATGATTGCACAGAACCTAATGGAT
This sequence comes from Octopus sinensis, assembly GCF_006345805.1. Taxonomy (NCBI): domain Eukaryota; kingdom Metazoa; phylum Mollusca; class Cephalopoda; order Octopoda; family Octopodidae; genus Octopus; species Octopus sinensis. The sequence continues at coordinate 116,692 of NW_021832440.1, read as the reverse complement.
GGGGAAAATAAATTCCTATCCTGCAAGAGACAGTACAATGCCTCACTCCGTGGACCATTGTTTACCTTAGATAACCACTCCGAGGACGTGGCTAGGTCAACATTTTGTTTTTCCATGCACTTGAAAAACAGGGAATGTAGCACTTTACAATTGATGTTTTTAAACAAATATTTTCTTTGAGTATCTTTGATGAGGTAAACATCTATTTTCTCAATGTCGAGAATTGCATATTTAGAGGCAAAAAATCTCGCAATTGTAGCTAAGTGCCATTTATTTGTTTTTTATCAGTAGCAGGATTCCCGACCTCCGTCTTTCTAGCATACTGTCGACTGTCTTTCTAAACCAGTGGTTCTCAAACTTTTATGCCTTGCGTACCCCTTGCCATCTAAATAATTTTTTGCGTAGCTCTTATCGATTTTTAGAAAATTAAGGAAAAAAATTATTTAATTAATGAGATGGATGGTGTTGTTTATCAACCACTAACCTATCGATTTCTGGATCCTTTGACGAAAGACACACCCGAATATCATGAACAACAATCAGTCTCTCAAAGTTTAGAATCTAAACTTTTCAGAAACTGGAAGAGCATCCATTTACTCTTAAAAAAATTGAAGCAAGTCTCTTCTCCAAAGATTTACGGTTTGGATATAAAATCTCGATATTTGCATGTTTGAGATACAGTCTGAGAGTCGTATGAGTTTTCGTATTTGATAAGTTCAATGTAATAGTTGTATAAAAAAATAGCATATTCATTTATAGCATGGAACAAGTTTACTGAATTTAGCTTTGTATTTGAAAGCATCGTTATCCTTTTCTTAACATCTTTAGTGAGGGAATCCATAACTTTATTCTTTAGGACATTACTTCCCCCATCCTCGAATAACCCAAATAACAATATCATCTAATTCCTTCCAATGTCTCACAACAAAATAGCGATTTAACATTTGACGCTTATTTTTCTGAATTCATCTCCAAACAAGCATTTTTGAAGGATCAATTAACAGCTTCCATCATTTTAATTACTGTATCTTATTTAAAACAAATATCTTGAGATCGTCAATGAAGGAGATTCGTAGAATAAAACAACATATTTGGGTTTTCTTTATTAATCTGGACTTTTTGAAAAATAAAATTAAGGATCCTGATCAGAGGGTCCATTACCACAACAAAGAATGCGGGAATAATAAGTCTTTCTGTAGAGTTCCTCGGCCCAGCTTTACAGAATCAATTCTTCTTCCGTCAATATGGAGCTTCATAGTACACATTCGTACAATACTTTTCACAAAGTTTACAATCCAAACAGGTATTCCAGAAAAATCCATTAAATAAAATAGAAAATTATGGTCAACAAAATTGAGAGCCTTCTTGACACCAACCCGTACAGAATATAACCAATCTTTATACTCTTTATTTAGGCACTGGTTAATAATGGCCTGATGCAATCAACTAAAGAGAAAAATATTGACTAATATAGATTAAAATCTAATCAAGTTGTGATTTGCTTGGTTTATCTCCAGATTTCCTCACAACAGGAAACTTAATATTCTTCGTAAAACCCAACGAGTAATAAACAACTAATTTGCTCAATTAAATTATTATCTTTACTTGCAATCATACAGGACAATTGCAAGTCAATTGTACTTTCTAATACTTTAATCAAAAAACTCAATTTTAATAACAACAAAATGTATTTATAAGATTAAGAACTATTAAATATAAATTATTGAGACTAAAGCTCTGGATTTGTATTTTTTGAAAAGTTTTGACTTTCTTGCTCAAAGACAAACCGCATTAAATTTTCCTTATCAAAAGCCATTGAATACAAAATTGACAACCCGTTGGAATAATGTAGTATCGTCGGATTAGCAACGATCTGGGATATAAATGACGGGTGTGGGTCGTTTGTGGAAATATCCATTTCTCCAAAAGCCAAATTTGAATTTTTATATTCTGCAAAAACCTGCCGGAATGTTTTCATTGGAAAGTTGATGACAGGCATGTATCCATCATATAGAAATAGTAACCAGTTGGACTTCCCAGACATGACCAACTGAATAAAAGTTTGGTAAAACCTTTTACCTGATCGAAGTTCTTACCGGTAAGCTGAGTAACGGAGCTCTTCACTTTACTACTTTTGGTCATTCTGAAAGGTTCGAGATGTCCTATCAAGTCGATAGATATAAAATACCAGTTATGAACTGATTGACGAATTGGGATATTTTTAAAACGTTTAGAGAATCCGACATTGGCATCTGATACTTAAATCCTTGACTGTCAAGACAGCCAAATCCAAAATCGTAGTATTCTAAGGAGATATCAAAATTCAATTCTCTCAGTTCACGTTGAATTTGCGGATTACTGTATGCAAATGAAACATTATGATGTCTTTTCGCTAATTCGATAATTTTTTGACGAAAATACTCCGTGCCTATATATTGGGTTTTTTTAAAAATTACCACTAAAGTTTTCAGGAATCCAAGAGACTTCAAAAAACATGAGACACAAAGGTCTATGTGAAAACATCAATTTAAAGTTTTTTTTGGTGAGTTGCCCAACCATAACTGATAAATGACTTTTCACGAATTCTGTTATAGCTACGTGATTCAAATTTCCCTAAACTATAAAATTTTAAAACTAACAGAATAAATGTGAAATGTTTCAGCTCCTTCAACATATGATCCTTTCGGGACAAACATTACTATATTTCCATGACTAATTTTCCATCTCGCCTCTGAAGAAGGATCCAAAGTATAAATCAAATTTAAATGAAAGCTTTTATTTTTTCCTGTTATTTACATTTATAAAAGTTTTAATTAACCAAAATCGAGAAAAGAATGGAAAATTTCGTCCTTTTTTGTAAAGTATCCAAGAAATAAAAATTCAGAGTACATCAGATTGTGGAGAACAGACTGAACTGTTTCAATATACGCAACCGACTCTTTGGGAGGATTCAAATATTTATTAACACACTCAAGAATTTCTATATTTTTAATGACTGAAAATACCCATAAGTTTGAAGATACCGTCAGATTGACACGTGTAGACTTGTTTTTTAACCAAGATTTTTATAGTCGGATAATAATGAATATCGAATTCTGAAGTAATTTTTGTCTCGCTAGATTCTACCAAAACGAATTTCAGGTCAGGAAAGTTATCTTGTAAGGAAAGAGCTGCGGATTCGACAGAGGGCAACGAAAGAGTACAAGGCTGACAACTAAAAATTGATAACTAGTTGTAAACCTTTTCATAAAGAAGTAATAAAAAATAGTGTCATATCTAGAAACAAACTTGGAGTAATTTAAATCCGTCAATGTGAGTATCGGAGAGTTCGTATCATTGGCGATTACTCGAAGGACAAACTTACGGACACCTAAAATAGTTTTTGTCTATATCAGCAAACTCTGAATGTCGACTGACCCCAAAAAATCATGTCCTCGTCCATAGGCGTACATTCTAAATCCTGGAATATTGTAAATATTATTTCTATTTAATTAGAATACAGCATTAACTGGCGAAAAAAGATGTTATTATAAACCAAATCAAATTTTCCAATCGTGACGTTCAAATTTTGTAGATTTTTTGGTAGTGAACAAGCAAAATCAGAAATCCAGGAACAATATTTTGAATCGCAGCTATTATTATAGCAATAATTTGAAATACCTTGAGGAGTATATAAACACGAGAGTTTGATGTTTAATGTTTCTTAAAACATCCGATTTCAAATGAGGGAGAGCGTTATCATTCGTAGATAAATTTGTAAATGCGATAAAATTTAAAACCGCAATGGGGAACAGCATTATAGATACTTTTTAATATATTTAAAAATTAAATAATTCAAAAAAACAAGAATGCCAAAAATCAGTTTTTAATTATTTAAAATAGATTATCTTAGATGCAAAAAGTCTGAAATTTTTTTCTTTTCTCCTGCTTTATTCTTCAAATAATTACAGATACGAAAATTCAGTGTAACAAGCCCGATATATTCGTTTATGACAAAATAAGAAACGAAATGACTTTCATCAAAGTGGAATTACTTTTCAGAGAAACACCGTAAATACGATTTTTTCGGGGGGATTGTCCAGCCTCTAAGACGCTGAGTTAAAATAATTGCACTGGTGACATGGGACGGAGTCGTTTCCAAGTTTTTCAAGAACTACATTGAAAATTTGGGTTTTGGCCTTATTGAATTCGAGCTGAGTGAGTAAGATGAAATAGACCTTATTTTCAGAAGAGAACTCAAAAGTCAGGTGGAAGATTGTTATCGTGGAGGTTGACATCACGTGCCTAGATTGTTTCCAGACACTGGAAGAGAAAAAGGAAGGAAGCATAAACTTCTTGCAAACGAGCTAGAGCTGATGCAACAATGTAAACTACATGTTATTTCGTATGTGGTGAAATGGGATAGACTTGGTCACTAAATACCACAATGGGTATTTAAAACGATTGGGTGTAGATAAGTCTTTACAAGCTTATATGAAGTTTTTAAGAGGACTCTGGAGACTATCTCTTTTGATGCTTGCCAATTCAGTTTTTTTCCTGACATTTAGTCAGGCAGAGGCGTTGGACTGCAGCTTCTCTAAAGTCTACAGAGCCAGAGAAGAAAGGAAGAAGAGAAGGTGCGTGGAGTGCCACCTTCTGCCCACTTTAAAGGCTCAGGACTTGGTTAGGCAATTATTTCTTTTTGGGCAACTAATCTGCTACCCTGTCATTTCCTGTCATCTTTTCTCGTCAAAATGCACTAAGGAAGCTGACTCGTATAATAAATTAATTGATACCTGCGATTTAGTTCTTTAACGATAAGACTATTTGTTGCCCTGAAAATTTGATTTTTATAGTTTTTGATTTTCATGGCATGCCTGTGTTTCAATAATCATGCTCTCGAACGTTTTTTTGATTGTCACTGTTTGAATGTATTCATCATATGTAATATCTTGTTCAATATTTTCATGGAGATTTATAGAATACAGTGAAACCTCTCGAATCCGCTGCTTCTCGAATCCGCCGCTTCTCGAATCCGCTTGCTTAATCAAATTTGAAATTTCCTATGAATGATCTTGATCCGCGTGTTTCTCGAATCCGCTCCTCAAGTATTATGAAAAAATAAATTTTTTATCTAATTGTAAGTTAAATTAATTAACTTTTTAAAATTCTCATTACCGTTAAATTGTATTTTTGTGATGCGTCGTTTGTGTTAGACTTTCTATCAACGAAAAAAATTTCTATACTACGTATATTTCTGACAACCCATTCGTTCTTGCACCTCAATTTCCAGGCATTTTTCTTCACGGTATAAAAAGAAAATTTCTCCGAGAACTATAAACGACCTTAAATAAAAATCTGACCTTTTGAATAGGACTGACATCAAAAAATTAAACATAACGAGAATTCCAAACTCAAATTTAATGAAATTGATGTAGCGATGATAACATGGATTAACTTATGGAATCTAGTGGAGCAATTCTATTAGATCGATGTTAATTGCAAAAGCCCTTAAATTTGGAAAAAATTTTCCAGAATTTAAAAGAAAGTCGTGGTGGCTAAGAAAGTTAAATTACGAAAATGGTATCAAGTTAAGAAAATTCAGTCCAAGGTCAAATTGACGATCCAACTTATAGTGAATTTGTGATTACGGATATACTGAAATGACGAGCTAATGGAATTTTTAGACAAATCTGAACAAGATGTACCATACAGTCAAAAAAAGTTCAACAGTTAGTGTTTTATTCTAATATTATTAACTAGGAAACAATGATTGAAGAGAAATCAAATGAGAAAAAAGTTGATCTCTCAGCAGCCTTCAGAGCTCTAGAGATTATTAAAATTATCTTTTCAGGTAAATGCTGTATAGATGATCATGAAATATGTCAATGGCACTAAGGAAATGCTAGAAAATCATTAAAAAAAAATTTCTGATTTTTTGAATATAAATAATTTATGTATCAGTCATTTGTATATGAAAAGAAATACTTAATCTATATTGTGAGTTCTGTTTCAACTATAAAACTGTATTTAAATTGCCTCTCGAATCCGCGATTTCTCGAATTGTCGAATTTTTGGTCATCCCAAATCTTGTTCAATATTCGAGAGATTTATAGAATATATGGACTCTCAAGACTTATCTACACATTACATGTCAAGAGATTATCGTGACTTTTGAGTTGTTAATCAATGCTATTTTTTCCCTGAATATTTTTGTATTAATCTAACAATCAATTTTATCGAAAGAAAACTTTGAAGACAGACAATGAATTTTCTAAATTAATTTTATTCCAAAGAATTGACAAAAATCCTGAAATCACAAAAAGAATTTAAATTAAATAACCAAGAATCTTTATTTAAGCCGAAAAAAGAAATTATAATTACTAATCTGTTAACTTAACGTATTAACCAAATAAAGCTTAAAAGCATTTTCTGTGAACGATGGCAGGTCCACATTCATCATATTCGGCCTTGGAGATCCACATCTGCTGGAAGGTGGAAAGAGAAGCCAAAATAGATCCACCAATCCACACTGAGTACTTCCTTTCTGGAGGAGCAATAACTTTGATCTTAATGCTGGATGGAGCCAGGCTAATGAGGTCTTTAGTCACTCTGGCGGCCATTCCTGGGTACAAGGTGCTTCCACCCGAAAGGACTACGTTGGAGTAGAGATCCTTTCGGATATCAATGTCAGAGTTCATTATGGTGCTGTAGAGAGATTCTACAACTCCTTGTCCCTCCATTCCGATCAGCGAAGGCTGGAACAACGCCTCTGGACCACGGAAGCGCTCATTTCCGAGGGTGACAACCTGTCCGTCAGGAAGTTCGTATGATTTCTCTCCCGAGGAAGATGTCTTGAACTCAGCCATCTCCTTATCGAAATCGAGAGCAACATATGCGAGTTTTTCTTTCATATCACGGACAATTTCTTGTTCAGCGGAAGTAGTGTAAGATTGTCCTCTTTCGGTAAGAATCTAATTTGGAAATATTTTTATATTGTATTTTTACTGTGCACATATGCCTGGTGATATCACGTCCAGCCAAGTCAATCCTCTGAATTGCATGAGGCAAAGCGTATCCTTCATAGATTGGTACTGTGTGGCTCACGCCATCTCCAGAGTCCAAGACAACTCCAGTTGTTCTTCCAGAGGCGTAGAGAGACAGAACAGCCTGAATGGCCACGTACATCCCGGGGAAATTGAAGGTTTCAAACATGATTTGAGTCATTTTTTCACGATTAGCCTATTTTGAGCTCATCAAAAAATGAATCACTTTTGGATTAAGAGGAGCCTCGGTGAGAAGAACTTCCTGTTCCTCTGGGGCTACTCTGAGTTCATTGTAAAAGGTATGATGCCAGATCTTCTCCATATCATCCCAGTTGGTCACAATTCCGTGCTCAATTGGATATTTGAGGGTCAACATTCCTCGCTTGGCCTGTGCTTCGTCTCCGACATAGCTATCCTTCTGTCCCATTCCAACCATAACTCCCTGGATATCAGTATTTTTGTCTTACTTTATGCTTGGGGTTCCAACAATTGAAGGGAAAACAGCGCGGGGTGATTCCTCCCCGGCAATCCCAGCCTTACACATTCCAGATCCGTTATCAACAATAATTGAGTTTCTTTCACCGTCCATTTCTGCCCAAAATTTTCTCCCTAAACACGATAAAAGCTTCTATATAATATTCAAATTCTATAATTGGAAATTTAATTTCATTGTTCCGATGATTTTTCCATTTTAGAACAATTTTAATCTCTATAATAATCACCAATTTACGTATAGAAAAAACACATTTTTAGCAATTTCTGTTTTAAGTCTGAGATTTACAGTCCTAAAATATTTTTTATAATTCAACCTCTTAAACCCCTACTTCATTTTTATACTTCGAACAACTGAAATTTATAATAAACAAAATAACATTTTTATTTAAAGTTTCGAAAAAAGCGCATCAAGTCTGCACACTGCAAAAAGTCAACTAGGATCCTTTTTTCTGTAAGTAGACAACAACAAATTCAAAATCTTGTTCCGATTATTAATTGAGAAAAAACATTATATGATACATTTAAAAGCTTTGCTTATTTTGAATGAAGGATACTGTTGTTAAATATATTTATGTAACTAGTCAAATGATATTAATCGATAAGACTCGACATAACGTAAAACTTAGTTTTAAAAGAGATTCTATAATTTAAATATAGTGACCTGGAATATTAAATGGAGCTATCTTTTGACCAAATTTGAATTTTTTATTTTCTAGTAGGCATCGTAAGGGAAACATTCTATTATTGTTACTAAAATTAAGAGTCAATTAGTATTTGATCTACATTTTTCGAGTAACTTAAAGAGCTATAGCAGTAAAATATATTATTTTTTTCTGACTCTATCAAAAAATTGAAAAGCCTATTGACCTTACCAGGTGATTAATACAGCATTTACCGGAAGTTAATTATTTGGATATTAAATGATTTTATAGAATACTATTACTTATTTTTTAGAGTCAGCAAAAATTATTGACAAATGATTCTAATCTTATCTATGAACCTGTTTAGTTTTACATTATTTATTCGGATTATTAGATTTAAAACCATCTCTTAAACTACATCTGGTTTTCACAAGTTAAAAATTTCTTAATTTTTAAAGAACAAAAAAACCACAACAAAATTCAATGCAATAAAATACTAAATAATATTTTCCTCGCAAGGATGTACATGACATAGAAAACTTATGCTCTTCAAAAGTCTTACTCTAAAGGGAAGCCAGAAAAAGTGTAAATATAAACTGGTCGGACATAAATAGTTTTGTTTAGCCTACAAAGTAGATTAATTCAATCACTTATTTACAAAATAAATTTGCAATTTAAATTGACCTAAATAAAAAAAAGCAATATTGAACAAGTGGAATAAATTATTTGTTAAATAATTAGATTTGTTGTGCGTCCATGTTTTTGTGCTGTTTGGACGCTGTAGCACGAGAGCAAAGATATCTTAATAACGAAATCGAGAAACAACTAAAGAAAGAAAAAAGAGAAGGTCAGAGAGAGTACAAACTCCTGCTCCTCGGCACAGGGGAAAGCGGAAAAACAACGTTCATGAAACAAATGAAAATTATCAGCGGGAAAGGATTCACACAAGATGATTACAAACTCTCCAGAGAAATCGTTCGTGACAACATTGCCGACTCTCTGTTTAAACTACACAAATATCTCAAATCTCACCAAATGTCTCTAAGTTCTCAACTCGAAACAGCCATCGAAGAGGTGATTAAGGCGGGGGTAGACCTGAGATCATTCCACGTCGAAACAATTCGTGATTACTGGGCCGATTCAGTGGTACAACAGATTTTCCAGAAACGTGGAACCTTCCACGTGTTGGACTCTTTCAAATAGTTGGTGACTCTAAATTAAATCAGTTATATGGAGAATATCGACCGAATCCTGAAGGATAACTACAAACCGACGGACCAGGACGTCCTTCAGGCAAGAAAGGCAACTACAGGAGTGCAGGAGTACAGACTCCCGATTGATGACGTAATATTCCGGTGAGAATTGTGGAATTGTCAATCGTTAGTTTGGTAGACGTTGGAGGGCAGAGGTCGGAGAGGAGAAAGTGGATTCACTGTTTTGAAAACGTAACTTCCGTGATTTTCATTGCGGCGATTTCCGAATACGACCAAGTTCTGGTCGAGTCTCCTGACAAAGTAAATTCTCTGATCTTATCAAATAGAATAGAATGAGAGAATCTGTGGCCTTGTTCACTGCCATTCTTTCTTATGACTTTTTCGGGGACAAGTCTTTTATTCTTTTTTTGAATAAAACGGATCTTTTGGAAGAGAAAGTTAAGTTTTCTCACTTGGATTTGTATTTTCCTGAATTTCAGGGTTTGTTGAGTTTTGTGAAGATAGGTCGTCGTGAAGACACAAAGGCGGCGAAGGAATTTATTTCAGAATTGTTTTTGAGCGTTTCGAATGAGAAGGGAAAGACTGTCTTTCAACATTTTACGTGTGCTACCGGTTTTCAGTTTATTGATTAAATTCAGACACGGAAACGATGAGGGTTATATTTAATTCTGTCAAGATGACTATTCTTCAACAGAACTTGCGGAATTATTATTTTGTCTAACTTATTAAACTATCTTGTTTTTAGTATTTGATTATATTTCATGATGTGATCTAATTGACCAAATTTCAATGTGTCCAGGAAGATAAATTCAATTTTTAATAATATATGTAGTAATGAAATTTTAGTCTACGTTGATGTCTTTAGATATGGGGATTAGGGTATGGGGATAGGTCGAAATTAGGGTATTTGTCTTATTAAAAAGCACTCACAGAACCCAAAAACGTTATATTAACTAGGGTCCCGTTTGTACTACACGTTTCATAATCTGCTTCACTAAGCGTCTCCATTGCCTTTTGCTTTGAACACTTGTCCTTAGATTTTCTAGGTCTTCTTTTAAGATTTTTGTTTAGAACTATGGGTAGATCGACTCTGGGACTTCCTCTGAATGATAGTTTGTTTTCACTGTTAAAATAATTTTCCATTATTATATTTACTGGGGCGTTTATGTTTATTCTGAGCACGTTCCCGGACAGTCTTTACCTTGATTCAATAATGTTGATTTTTATTAACCTCGATTGTACCATAGAGTATAATTTCTTGTTTGAAATTTTCTTGGGCCAACCTATGACCATTAAATTTTGTAATTGTTTTCGATAGAGTGTATCCATTTTTTTAAATTTGTTTTTGTTAGATTTGGTTGACTCCATATCTGCTGCATTTTCTTATAAATGGAAATGGTTAGAACTCTTCTATAGATCATGTCCTCACTATCACTAAGTAAGGATCCCAATTTTTTTCCTTCAATTTTCAGCAATATGTTTTGATCCCCTTGTGATTCTTATGTATTCAGCCTTTTCCTGATTAACTAGCAGAGACCAATTTTTAAATTCTTCAGGGATTTTCTCTAAACCAAGTCCAAGTTCCTGACCATTTTCTGAAACAAAATCTATGTCATCTGGATATATAATTTCCATCGGAATGCATCCTTCATATCTCATTCTAATAGCTCTCAATGCCGCTCCCAGGTATACGAATAGAACCGGAGATGGTCTCTCTGAGGAATTCCAGATTTTGTTCCGAAATGCTTCAATGCCGTGTTTCTAACTCGTACAGTTACTTCAGTGTTCGATAGTATGAAACGGACAAGTGTTATCCTCATCAAAAAAACTCCCAGCAACGTTCAAAAATGTTTTTATGTTGACAGTATCAAACGCAGTGCACATTTCCACTCCCAAAATTTTAAAATCACTTCTGTATTGTTGATACATAGCACGTATTCACGTGTGGGACCAAACTGCATCTGCCCTCGAGCGTTTTTTACTGAACCCACCCTGTCCCAGGCGACAAAAATTCATAGATGCTCGAAAGATTTTTTGTTGCGTATTCCAACTTCTTAATTTCACTAACACGTTCGTCAATTTTCTTGAGATTCAATTTCATTCAATTTTAATTGATATTGATTCAATTTCGTGACCAAACACCTCTTTAAATCCAGAAGCCTTTTTCCTTAAGTACGTCGAAACCTGCCTTCTCTATTTATTCAACAGTAGCATTCCAAATAATCTCTAGGATATTTATGTTCAAAATTTCCTTAATTTGAAAAATAAAAAAATGACAAAGATTGAAATAGAAATAAAAGTTCTTTATTTACCAATCAAAAAATTTAATTTCGAAATTTAAATTAAAGAAGATAAATTTTGTTAGGAAAAAGGAGCACGGACAAAAAGCACTTGCGGCTGCATGCATGATGGAATGTGCATTGCCGCGAACGACAGCAATTCCGATTTTTTGGAACAACCATGATACTTCCCAAGGCTCCCCACGTCGATTTTTCCTACAACTTCATTGATGAAAAGAAGCCCCTGACTCAAGACCTTGTAAAATAACACTGATAACAGCGAAGTGCCGAGGAGCTCGCCCAGCACTTCGTTTGCAAGAGGGTGGACACCTTTGACGTCAACCATTTTCCCACATTTGCAACAATGTTGTTCGCAGATGTCAAGTTCAAGTCTCAGTGCTGTACCGACGGGATGGAAATCATCCTCTAATAATGTTCAAGGCCATTAATTGCAAGCATTCGTCCATGACCCGCTTTGTGACACAGCTGCAAAGCGTAAACAGGCAAGGCGATGGTGGTTGAGCCTTATTGCAAGTTTGTCTGAGGTGATGTTTGAAATTGTCCCAGTTTTGTTGGAGTGGAAATTTTAATCCTGAACCCTTCCACAGCATACATTTATCTTCAAAAGGCTTGTTCAAGGAAGATTCGGAGGATAAATTTGAAATGAACAGACTATCACAGTATAGAAACAAAAAAATAATAATCTTCAAAAATTATTAATTCGGCGATTCTGCAGATTTTAATTGGTCATATATCGAAAATATTAGAGACCATACATATTACACAGATATTTCAGTCTGGTGTTTTCCTGTTTAACTAATATTGAACAAGTTTTTAGGACATTATTAGAACAACATAAAATATTTAGCATCACCAAAATTATATCCCACCCTTCATTTGAGCCATTTTGGACTGAACCTAATAAAATAATAACTCCCCCGTTACGTACAGCGCAGAGACGGTTGGATATTATTCTACATTCCATTTTTAAAAAATTCTCCATTGGGGCAGAAGATTCTCTCAAATCAGTCACTTTTGCGGAACAAAGAGAAGTTAACAACGTCTACAATAACAGAAACAGATAACATGTCTCATGTCCCTTACGTCTCTCGATAGTTTCAACAACTCATCACTTCGAGAGACCATGGTCTTCAGTGGTCTCAGACTTCTCAACATTCTCTACAAAATACAATCGTTGTCTTACTGAGTTTTCCTCTGCTTTAAGAGAAGCAATCTCCTCCTGCTGATCAACAACACAGCGTCTTAAGGAACTAATCTACTAATAAGTCACAAAGTCCACTTCTTCTGCCAATGAATTGTCCTGAGGAGTTACGGCCAAGAGAACATTTCCCTCACCTAAAGGCCTTCGTGACACATTTTCGAGCTCATTTATTAATGTAGTTTTATTTTGTTCTAACTCTAAAATCTTAGTTCGATATTTATCAGCCATTTCCTGGACGTTTCTCGAAATAAATTATAATTGTACTTTTCTTTGTTTGAGCATTCATAGAGTAACTGATCTACCCGCTGTTGTAGTTTCTCTACTTTTGCACTGTTCGCTGCAGAGACTTTATCATTGTCGAGTGCTAATTGGCTTAGTCTGATCTCCCTCTTCTCAATCTCGTTTTCCTGTCATTAACCTTTAACGCAAACCTTGGACTGGAGAAGACACTTCATTTCCACTTTATCCTTTTCCAAAGATAACAAATTCTGTTTTAGTCCGGAAATACTTTCGACTTCATTCCTGAAAATATCCACCAAATCTCTCATTCCAACACATTCCTGCCAACTCATCAATCTCTGTCACACAGTCAACTCTGTTCTCTTAGTGGGAAGTCTCCCGTTCTCGATCGAGTTTTTGAAAGCATCTGCAAATTCGATTATTTGAGAAAGAGTTTGGAGAATGGACGCGGGAGTGAATGAAGTATTCTTACAACTGTCATTCACAATTTTGTCAGCCTCCTCTCTCGGGTAAACCACCTCAGCTGGGGATATTCAAATCAGTTACCGAGGATAAATGCAGCCTGCACGGCAAGAGAAGATCCCATCAATACAAATATGCCGGCAATTTCAGTTATTTTTTCAAAATATTCCAATAACAGAGTTTTCATCTAGCATACAACAACAAAGTAGAATACTTCATTAGTAAAACAAGGAGTTGGAGTGTCTTTCAATAATACCAAAATCCACTTGAGGGTGGTTTTCAATCTTCTAACCTCTTCCAACACACCACTGTAAAACTCATGTGGCACAAATGCGAGCACAGCACTAGAGACAAGATCGAGACAAGAAATCCCAGCAGTAAAAACAGCAAACAAAAGCTCAATGGAGGGAAACTCCAGTGTGGAATGAACTTCCATTGCATTCTAAACTGAAGGAATACAGATACCAAAATATATTCTGAGGCCTCATTTACAGAAGTAACTGCCGAGACAATGTTGATCTGAGACTAAAATAGGCACAAAACCTGAGACAAAGAGACTACACTTTCTGTGAGATTGTCGAGGATTTGTTCGTAGGAGATCAGCTGTGGCATAAGAGAACTTAATTTGATTAAAACTTCTACGGAACAAGAATTGACAACCCTGTTAATAATGATGAAATAATACCTCTCAAACTGGTCTAATCGCATGATTAAACAACACAAGGAGAGCACCAACTGGGAATTGTCTTTGGTCTCAGTGAAATGACCAGTTTCCACCATTCTGACTGAAACTTCGCAGTCGATTTGAGACTGCCTAAATAGAAAGCACGTTTTAACCTTTGGTTTAATTGTATCCACAAAAACAAGCAATTTTTCTCTCCATCTGCCAGTAAAAACAGCCAAATGTGCCACTCTATCGATTTTTATAAACTTGGCAGGAAAGACGGTCCTAAGAATTTGAATATGCCGCAGAGAATGTTTGAATGATATATTTGTCAACTCAGATTGAACAATCTAGAAAATTAAGATGAAATAGCACATTCAGGTTGGTCTTAGCCATCGAGTAGTGTGTCTGGAAATCATATTTAGTTTCTTCCCTACTAGTCTGATTATCTGAAGTAGTCCTGAGTGAATTAATGGTCTGTTCCTGTTTCGAAATAAGCATTTGTGAATGTTGGAGTTGTTTAGTCAACTAAATACTCTAACTTAAAAGTATTACTCTCTCGACCTGCAGACACGCACTTTCGTAGTCGTTTGTCAGGTCAAACTGTTCATGACGTAGTGATTCAATTAGCTGGTCGTCCAAGTCGTTGATTTGTCTCTAAATTAACATTAATTAGTCATTACTAGATTAGTCATCTCGATATTTAAATTGTCAAGTTTATTTATTAATTCTTCATTATCCTGCATCAACCTAGTCACAATGATATCACTGCCTTCGTATGCATCCACCTGAGATCAATGTAACAACCAACCTGCTCATTTAATCCTTCAACTTCTTTTTTGAGCAACTGGACCTCTTCTTCACTCCTATCCTTCACTTCAATCAGTTTATCGACGAATTGACGAGTTTTCTCACCTTCTTCCCGCTCAGAAGTGTACATATCTCTCAATCTGCCATAATTACAAAACTTTACAGCAAAAGAGCCTCATTAAGTTTGTCCACTTCATCTCTTCTATTCTTCTCCCCTAATTCAGAAATCCCTCCTACGGAATTGTTATTGGCTAAACTGCCCTCCGCCGCTATTTCTTCTCTGATAAGTTCTAATTCCAAGCAAGTCTCCTCGTAATCCTTCTCCAAAGATAAATGTGAACATTGCAGAGATTCAAACTACAAATTTAAGTAAGGGAGGACTTTCTCGTTGGCTATCTCTTTGTCGATTGTGGCCAATTCGAGTGCGTCCTCCATCTCAGCCCTGAAATTGTCAAATTTTTGATTTAAAAGTTGTTTTTTTCGCTTTAATTTGAATATTTTCGAATTCAAATCTTTTTTGGTGGTTTTTTCAGGAGGTTTTGTTAGCATATTTATAAGCTTGAGTAGATAATTATATCTTACTTCACTTTGCGGAACAAATATTCCGTGCATTGGCTCGCAGGTAAAATATTTTGTATTTTCCAATGTTCCCGAGGTGTCTCCCACAGGTTGCTCTAACTCGATCCCAACCAAGTCGACTATATTAATTTGATATATCCCACCTTGCGTGGTTGTTGTTATGCCAAGGGCGGCAATGCTGCCATCGTAAGTTTTGTCTCCAATTAAAATAGTAACAATATCGCCTTCTTCCAAGTCGCACATCAATTAATCTAAAACAACATATCAATTTTACTATTTTTATTAACTATTTTAACGTCATCACAAAGAATAATTTCTACAACAAATATTCATTTAATTTTAAACTGATATAAGACTTAAAACCTTGGATATAAGACTTAAATCTTCCAATAGTGCCTCTTAGGCTGTATACATTTTGTCAATGACACCCCAGGTGGGCAAAAAAAGACTCCGGAAAAGAATCATATTTTTAATCGTCGAATTCTCTGCTTCGGGACAAGCGTATCTCGGAATCACTGCTGAGAGGTGTAGAAATTATGTGCGTAGGTGTCTGCGCAAGTCGTGTCTCGTACAAGCGACTTTCGGCACATCTTGCGATAATAAAAATTCGGCATTAATAATTTTAAATATTAATCTTTATTGTAGCGAAGACTACTGATTTTAAAAATAAGCACTGGTAGCACTTAGGCATTATAAAACCTGCCGTATAACGACCATTTACTAAGAATTTGTTTGGTTGCATGTATGAGTATGTTTAGGAGCTTGGTGTCTTCAGAAATGAAGTCCACGTCGTCTGCGTAGATTGTTTATTTGATATCATCATAACGTGATCCAAGTTTGTTTCTCAATTCTCTCAAATCAGCTTTTAAGTATATAATGAATAAAATCAAGTATCGTAAATCTCCTTGGGGGCTTTCAGTATTAGTCATACATTTTCGAGATTCTGTCATCCCAAGTTTTACATGGAGAGAAGTATCTAATAAAAGTAGCCGAATTATTTGTATAATGTCTTTGTCAACGGTCCAAAGTTGTTGACCAGAGATGAATGAACAGCGAAGCCTGAACCGTAGTGGCTACACGACAAGTTCATTATAAGGAATATATAATTTCCATCGACGTAATTTTCCCACAAGCAGATTTTTGTTTCTTCTATGCAGCAAACCTACGAGGTAAAATTCCAGGTCCTTAGAAGTGAATTTATTTTGAAAGTTCCTATCGAAAAGCTTCGAGACGATGTAAAAAAATGTTTGAGACACCATCTCAATCAAAAAGCAGAAATATCTGTGTTGTCTAAATGTCCAAAAAACGAATTTTGTACGATGAAATAAAAAATTGTTTCTTGATGAAGAAAGCCCAAGAGAGAGACCAATAATGGTAAAAAAACTCACTATGTACAATCCGGAATCAGAAATCGATCTAACAGAAAAAACACAAAGCGTATCGTACTGTAAACGGTCCTCTCTTTCTATCAGTTTTTTTAAAAAAAATTTTCCAAAAACGTCATACCAACAACTTTTAGCTTCCAGCAAATGGCGAACTCATCAAATTCAATTGATGTCTAAAAAAGTATTCATTATAGTGAATATCCGCCTTTCTTATTATCAAAAAACAAACCAAATATTATTTTTCGACCATAAGGTCACCGGAGAGATCATTATCGTGAAGGTTTCCATCACATGCCTAATTGTTCTGCAGACAAGTGTAACCTCTTTGGTAATGACGTAGGGCTGATGGAAAAAGGTGCACGTGTGTTATAAATGGAACACAAATAGTATTAAAAAAAGTTTGATTTCAATAAAAGATGCACTATACCTTTCCAAGTTATATATGGGAATTTCCAAATTCAATATGGGATTTCCAAGTTCAAAGTGGGATTTTCCAAATTCAATATGGGATTTTCAAGTTCAAGGATTTTCAAGTCGGTTATTGAATTCATTTATTAATTTAAAATCGCCTTACATTACAAAATGTACGTTAATAAAAAGAAAGAATTAGCGGAAAAAGGAAAAAATTTGTTGACCGTTTACGAAAATGATGGAGATTGGAATCAAGTTGCATGTTCTCTCGGAATAAAAAGAACAACTGCATACAGGTGGATAAAAGAAGGCTTTAAGGATGATTTAAGAGGTGGTTTTCGATATTCAAAAATTTCAAATACCGTACGAGATTATATGCAAGAAATGGTCGAGTCAAATCCGAAAATTACTTACAAACAATTGGCTGCAGAGATCCAAGATAAGTACGGAATAAAAGTGTCAGGTGAGTGCGTTCGCCTGCATCTTGATTCGCTTATGCATACAATAAAAAACATAAGATTCGAACCTGAAAAAAGCAACTCAATGCAGAACAAATGGAAATGAACCTGACTTGTCAAAAACAGAATTTCGGAAACAGAGATTGGAGGATTTAATTAAACAATCTATGGACGAAGTTACTTCAAAAATTTGTGCTAAGTTAATAGCCAGAATCCAAGGACTATTGCCTTCTTTATTTGATATAAATGAGTCATGATTTTTTTCAAATATTTTAAAATTAACTTGGAATTCCCATATTGAATTTGGAAAATCCCACTTTGAACTTGGAAATCCCATATTGAATTTGGAAATTCCCATATTGAACTTGGAAAAGTATAGATCAAATCCATAAAATGTCCTCTATTATTGCTAGAATTCTCTTTCTTAAAATGGCGATGGTAGTCAGCCCATATTTCAGCTGTTCGTGAGGCAGGAATAACTTTTCTTCTTAGTCAGCAGATATATAAAAGTGAAAAGTAAATTTGACAAGTAAATTTGAGAAATAAATGTGTTAATTTAAGAATAAAATAATATAAAATGTAACCTTCTCTGTTTGATATCAGGTTAAGAAGGATTATGTAAATGATTTAATTGTTAAAGAAAACTCGATTTAGCCTGGCAATGTCGTTAGTGGCTAAATCGATTTTGCGCCATCGTTCTCAACCTCCTATCACTTTCAACGGGTCACATCAAATACTTTCAGATTTATGGTGACATTCCATTAGTCAATAACCGCATTTATGTTTATTTTAAATGCTTGATTCGAAAAAAATCGGAAAATCAAATATTATCAGTCAAAAGGTATTGAACTCAAGTTTTTTAGGGCAACAAATGAATCATAGGATTTTTGAAAATAGATCATTCTACTAATAAAATCCACTAGTCTTCATAAATCGCAAAAGAAGCGAGGTAAGTTCTTTTAAGGACTGTCTTACTAATTATTTATCCAAACGTGAAACCTATAAAAAAATCCCCTGCTTTAAAAAACAGATTATATGATGATAAGAAATGAACTATTTGGAAAATTTATTTGTATAAAAAAATAAAATTTATTTAAATAGTTGAACTACGTTAATATGGATAATTCTCAATCAAATGTAAGTGACGACATAGTCGACGAAAAAGCTGCGCAAGTTTCCATCGATAAGGAGGATCCATTCCTCTACAACTTCTCGGAGACATTTGAACACACTCCCAACTGGAAATGCGAAAATTCTTTGTCTTTTCTCACAAAGAGATTCATCCACCTTTTAATGAGCAGTAATGACTTGGTTTGGTTTTTTGATTCTATCTAATACTAGACAGTGGATTTGAATCACGTTGCGAACGTATTGTCCATACCCAAACGAAGACTGTACGACATTGTCAACGTTCTCGAAGGAATTCAGTTGGTTGACAAGATATCGCGGAATATCGTAACCTGGAGGTCTAACCCGCTGTTTTTACTAAAGGGGATGCCCCATGAACGGAAACGAAGAGTCACGGAAAATGGAGCGGTCTTTGCTTCATGAAATAGATCAACTCCACGTCCTTGATCAGGAGGTCACTGAAATTCAGAACACAGGTTTAAAACACCTTAAATGCATGGCCGCAAGCAATTCAGACTATTTCCCGTACATTACTTTTTGGAGTGTTTATTAGTTATTCATTCATTTCGATCGAGGATATTCGCAATATTCCTGCTTTCGCCGACAAGACTATTTTGGCCGTGAAAGCGCCTAACCTTTCATCTGTGACTGTTCCCGAGGACGTGAGACTTTGTGCTGAAAGTGTTAGGAGTTGTGCCTAGTTGTGAAAAGTGACCATGGGGACATTAACGTGTTTTACTGTCCGGATAGAGAGGAGGGCGTGTCCCCAGAGGAGACACCTTTGATGTCATTTGAGCCATTTTACTCCAGTGAATACTTTTGCGGGCTGATGGAAACTGAGGGGCTGACAGATATTTATAGAGATGAGCAGACTATGTAATTTTTTAGCTCTATTTTTTTACATTGCTCATTTTCTATATTGATTTAGCTATCTGACGTAATAACATTTCATTATCATCAATATAATATTGGGTACGTGGAAACTGTTTCTCCATCTACGAGGCGGGGAAGTCCTCTTGTTAACTCTCTTTTCTCTCTGTTTTCGTTTACAAAAAAAATAAATATTGGGTTGTAATTCTTTTAGTTTCATATTAGTAAGATTACAGCGCTGTACTTTTTTTCGCTTGGTGAAATACTCGAAAACTTATTCTTCCACATATATTGAATTACTTACTAATTTCCCACACCCAGCATGGTTTTAAACCACTTCACTCAACAACTACTCACTTAAAAACGCTTTTCCAAGTCGTTGTGGACGGCTTGATGAGAAGAGACCACTAAAACAAACAGTCCTAGCTTCTATCGACATGTCTCAGGCTTTTGACAGCTTCTCTCGAGGTGAACTCACCAACAAAATTCTGAAAACCCTCCTAAACTTTAACTTCAAATTTTTGCTGGCAAACTTTTTATCTCGTCGCATGAATTGCGTCTTTCTTACACCCATCGACCACCTGTACTGCGAAAACAATCTTCTCCGATAGAAAAAGATCTAAATATGAGAAAAGTAAAATTCCTATTAGCTTCGGGTAATTCCTACCCTTCTTGCACTGCTCTAAATGTGTTAAATGACATGTCCGTTTATTGAAAGATACCCCTGCAAAACAATACTCCAGATCCTGCCTGAACCAATTTCACAGGTAATAAAGAAAATTCCCGATTTTATTTCAACGTAAAAAATTTTAAAAGCTGACGCCTATCTCTGCCCTTAACGAACTTCCACCAGATGCTCACCCCTCCGAAATGCTTTTTGACAGTTCCGCTCAGATTATTCTTATTACTTATTAAAACACTACGGACGACTTGATGTCTCCTTTCTGTAACTTTTTCTTTGCTTACGATAATTCAACCGATCACCTTTCCGCTGTCCCTGTATTAACCCTATCCCAGAAAACTTGTTCATTCCACCGACATTCTTTGGAAGCAACCCGAGAAAGCGATGTTATTTCTGCTAGCCGTTAGTATCATACTCTGATGTGTTACTAGGGTTATTAAATCCATAGCGTGTGTTATTTTTTATCTTAGTGTAGCGTAAATTGCAAATGATGATATACGAGATCCAACTCTGATCACTGATTATATCTGGTTCTGATGCTTATACTAATTAAAAATTAAATAATCACTCGAAAGTTCAAAATTTTTGACTTTTTTTTATTGCCAAGCATTAATTTTAAATTCAATATGCTGATAAAATGTTTGATCGACTTGTTATATAGTAATTTAATTGGAGGTGTTTCGTTCAACTTGTTAAGATTATTTTGATTATTCTTAGATTTGATATTTCCTGATAGGGTCTTGACAGAAACTGTACTAACAAATTATCGAAACAGAAATGAGTAAATATTTTATCCTATTACTTTTATATACAGTGACTCCTCTGAAATTGGCCATTTTTGGTTCCACGTGTTTTTGTGGTCAATAGGAGAAATGGACAATTTGAGAAATAAAATCAATCTTTTGTGTAAATTAAATTTTGAATAAGAACAACTTTTATCCAGAAAATTTTAAGTAATTAAGCATTATTAATGTTCTTAAAGTAGAATTGGATGCCCATCTGCTTTTTTGAGTTTTAATGACATTTTCCTTATAGCGCCTTATGGATGCAATCAATTGAACTTCATGTTCGTTCTCAATGTTTTTTAGGAGCTCGTTTTCAATTGTAGTTAATTTAACCACAATGTCTTCTTTGTCAATTGAATCATTGGATTCTACTTCATTGGATTCTACTTCAGCTTCTACTTCTTCTTCATTTTTTATATTTTCAATATCCTCAACGTCTTGAAATGTATCATTTTCAGAATATTCAAAATTAAGAAATTCTTCGACTTCTAAGGGATCAAAAATGTCAGTTTTTTATACTGCAATATCTTGAACTTCAACTACATGATTCTTTTTGAATGGGTTGCTTAAAATTCCGAAACAATTTGCAATTGTTTTTTCAGACACATCTTCCCAAGCCATTTTTACGAAAATTACAGTATCCTTTAGAGTTAACTTTTTGTAGGAACTGTATACTGAAATATTTTGCTGTTCCAACAAATCAGTCAAATACATTAACTTGTGTCGAGTAAAATGTGTTTTAAATGTTTTTATTATACCCAAATCCATAGTTGAATAAGACCAGTACTATTTGGAGGAAAAACAATATTTTTATGTTATCCAAATTTGATGGAACATAATGTGAAGGACAATTGTCCATGAGAAGTAAAATTTGCTTTTTTTCATTTTTGAGATGGTAATCAAAGTTTAATAGCCAGTTAGTAAAAATTGTTCCTGTCATCCAAGCTCATTTTGAGCTATAATAATCAATGAAACATTTACAGTCATAAGATTTAAAGTCATATTCATAGTCATATTAATTGTTTTTCTGGAAATCTTCTTTTTAAATAAATGGGAAAATCTATCAGCCAAATACAGACATGAAACATCTTCATTTTGATTTTTATAAGTTAAAACCTGTATTTTTTGATAAAAAGTGAGACGAGTATAATTACCACGAGAATTGTTCGAAGACATAAAATAACTGAAATTTTATTAATTTGCAAATTATATAAAATATATTTTAAAATTTATGGTCAATTTGAGAATTGGCAACTTACAATGGAAATTCGAATTTTTCTTAAGATAATTTTATAAGTGTGGTCAATTTCAGAAATGGCCAATTTCAGAGGAGTCACTGTATATGCATCTTTATACGATTTCTAAAAATTATTTTTATGAATTTCAAATAAATATAATCGAAAATGCACTTTAAATGAAAAATGTGAAAATTTTTTTGTTAAAAAAGTGATGAGACTATTCTCACTAAAAAAGATATAAATAATTGTCGTTGTCGTTTGTTAACTTCTTTCATTTGTTAACTTAAGCTAAAAACGTCCTCGATGGTCCAGCGGTTAGGATATCCGCCTCTCACGTGGATGGCCCGGGTTCGACTCCCGGTCGAGGAATTTTTTAAATTTTGCTCATTAATAAGCACACCGCAAAATAACGTTAGTAAAGTTATCTCGCATGTGCCACCCTCTCCTGGATGCGTTTTGTTAATCGCTTCCAAGTCCCTCTGTTCCTCGATAGTTCCCTCAGGTGCTCAAGATCGTCTGCTGATTTCAACCTTTTTCCAATCAAAGTTAGACCTTGATACAGGAGGGTTGCTAGAGTGATTCATGGTCTTCCTCGGAAAATTGTTCCCGGATGGGGGGCGTAGTGGTGTTCCATTGCGAGTTTTCCTGTCCATTCTTATGATGTGACCGAATAAGCCCCATCTATTACTTCTTATTTCTTCGTCCAACGGGTGTACACTGTTCTTGTAGTAGAGATGTTTGTTTGATATGCAACGTTCGAGGGCTGAAGTCGTCGGTCAAAAGGAGGTCACTCTGCCAGGATCTGAAACGATACAACATCACAATCTGCTGCCTGCAAGAGATTAAAGTCAAAGAAGGACTTAACAAACAAAATGCTGACCATGAGCTCATCTTACTCTCCTCCGACTGTCACCACTACGGAATGGGGTTCGCGGTGGATATCAGACTTCGGGAATATATAAAAAGAATATGGAAAGTAAATGACAGAATCTGCGTAATTCAATTGGAAACTGGATTACAATTATAAATGTATATGCGCCTACTTCTCCAAGAGTCTCTAAAAACCCGACGGAACTGGATGACTTTTATAGTTCATTCTCTACGACCCTTATGGAAATATCCACGAGCTATCTACTTTACATAAGCGGAGATTGGAACGCGAAGATCGGAAAAGGGACCAAAGAACTGAGCTTCATGGGTACATATGGGAGAGGTTGGAGGAATATGTCTGGAGCAACTATGGCCAACTTCGCAATCAATAAACAATTATTCATTTGCAACACAGACTACATTTTGTCCCGACAATCATAGAAAGCTTTACTCTGTGACGCCAGAACATATGGAGGAACGCTAACATCGAGTAACAATAAACTATTGGTAATCAAACTTTTCCTAAAAAGAAAATTTTGGATTAAGAGTCAAAAACAGACACAGAGAAGCCAGATTTGCAGTCGAACTCTTAAGAAACTATCCTGTCTACAAAAATAACTACTCAGCTAAAATATCACAAACCATAGAATCGATCTATCTCAATTTACCTGCTGGAAGTATATGGAATAAACTCGCAAACAAAATAAAATCAATGGCTAAACATAAGATTGGGACAATTCCCAAAACCTTCAAAGGAATACATGACCCGCATATAGATTACCTTTCTGATTTACAAAAGGATCTACTTATCAAATGCATAAATACCCAAAACCAAGTGAAAGCAGCTGAGTTCAAAATTCAAAGAAACAAAATCATGCGAGAAATCAAAAAAAATGTCAGAATAATTATGAAACAAGTCTATAAAACCTTGCAAATGAAGTGGGAAAGTACAAAAACGAAGCGCAAATGGTTGCATCTGTAAAGATGCTAGCGCGAAAGAAGAAATCGGAAAACTTAATAGTTCATTATGAACTCGGAAGAACTATTTACAACAACCAGGAACGCACAGATACTATAGCCGACCACTTTGAAAAATATTTCAATTTTGAAAAAGAAGAAACGCTTTACTCTTTTGATGGAGCGCCCAGAAAGCTATCTAGAGAAATTACTTTAACGGAAGTTCAAGCCATTGTGAGAAAACCCAAAGAGACCAAGTTCGCATATGAAGCGTCCAATACATATATTTACTAATATGTCAATTCTATTTTAAATTATCTAATTAAAAATCCAGATCTCCAGTGATTTCTTTTCTTCGCTTGGAAGAAGAGTTTTCCATAAACTTCCTTTCATTTTCTATTTCTGCGTCAATGATTTTATTCAACTGAGTGACCTTACGACATTCCAGCTCCGCAAGTTGATTGGCGGCAGAAGCGTACTCCTCGTTGTCTACCTTCATCTTATGTCTGTGCTCGATAAGCATACTCTCTAGCGTCCTCTTCAGCACAACCGACTGGATGTATGTCCTCGTTTCTTCTTCAATGGATAACTTGTCCATATGACTTTTAAAGAACTTTGAGACAACTCCATCCCATCTCAAGACAATTGGAATAATCTTCATTTTTGCTTCATAGAAAATCGACAGTTCGTTTGCAAGCAGGTCGTATTTGTGAAATTTCTCCACTTCAACTTGCTTTAAACGGTCTTGAGAGGTAATTCCCACTTCGATTAAATGAATTTCTTTTTTCCTCTTGTCATAAACGAAAATATCAGGTTTATTAAATTGGACTTTCGTTTCAGTCATAATTGACGTGTCAACTCTGATTTCGACATTTTGGGTCTGGAAGAGTATTAATTCGCTTTTGAAAGAAATTAAGGCAGGTCCTCTTCCAAGCGTCTTGCAGTCTAAATACAACCTCTCCTTATTTGCAGGCTGGAGGTGTAACTTGAGAGTCGTAAGTAATCGGCGTATTTGTTGGTCAATTTCATCAAATTCGTAAGGTTTGATATTGATTAGCCCGATATAATAATAATGTAGGGATAATGCATATTCATTGATGCCACGAAACAAATTCACAGCATTTAGGTTTGTTTTTGACAACATAGTTACCCTCTTCTTGACATTCTCCAGTATGGAGTCTATAACTTTATTCTTGAGAACATTACTTCCCCCGTCTTCAAGTACACCCAAGTACCGATATCCGTTGATTCCATCCACAGTCTCACAGTATGATAGAGATTCCACATTAGATGCTGAATTTTCGGAATTCATCTCTAGTCCAACACTTTCAAAAAATCCATTAACAGCCTCCATCATTTTGACTAGCACATCTTCTTTGAGGGCAACTATTTCCAGATCGTCAATAAAAAAGGAATCTGGGATTAAGCAAAATGCCTCGACGAAATCGGCCAGTTTTGCATTTGGTGACAAGTTTATAAAAAGTTGGCATACAAGTTATAGGGCGTAAGTCCTTCGGGGTCTCACAATCACTTTTTTGGGATCAAGTAAGTTACGCCAGTGTAAAACCAGCTATCAGGCGTGTACTCTCCATTAATTATTCGGACTATCTCTTTACACAGAAACCCATGCAAAGAATCCATCTTCTTTGAGAAAAAGTTATACGTTCCGTCATATCCGCATGTTTTCTAGTCAGGTGCATATTTGAGCATATCAATAATAAATCACCTGTGAATTGAGGTTCACCGCCAGTACACCTCACACCAACAAAATCATCAACGTCCTCGATGGTCCAGCGGTCAGGATATCCGCCTCTCACGTGGATGGCCCGGGTTCGACTCCCGGTCGAGGAACTTTTTGAAATTATGAAACAAAAATTTCAGTATATTCGCTACTGGTCCTATTCGCCCAAAATGATGAGGTTCTATAAGCCATTGTGGATGGATGGATTTTTTATTAAAACGGAAAAGCCGAAAAAAGAGAGAGAAAGTTAATGAAACAACGTATGTCTCTTCTCCGTTGTTTCCCTCTTTTTTTTAATTCGAGATTCGAGAGGAAAAGGTTCTCTCAAGAACACTTCAAACCGTTTCCAAAATGATGAGGTTTCATAAGCCATTGTGAGAAAACCCAAAGAGACCAAGTTGGCGTACAATAATGTCTAATTCAAATAATTCTCATCAGTGAACAACAATGTCAGTTTACACTGCAATCATAGTTTTATTTCTAAAAAGCAAACTCTTAATCACAATGGCCTTAGAAAATTACATGAGCGTATATGAATTGGTCGCACAATTTTTGAATGAAACAATCTCTATGTTTACTAACACGTACGATTTGACTACTGAGCTTCAGCATTAAACTAAACGGCATTGTCAATATGCAAAGAAATTAGCGCTTTTAAAAAAATACGGAAAGCGGATTATGATGTGGGTGAATGTAAAACGTTTTTGATCCAATAGGTCATGAATTTCTTTTTGAAATTTTCGAAAATTCAGCATTATTTAATTAGATAACGAAATTAACTCGAGCATGCTGTTAAAATTGATAAATTTTCGAAATCCTATTCGCCCAAAATGATGAGGTTCTCCAAAAATCTTTCACCCACAAACTAACGCATTAAGAATATTTTCAATGATGAGGTCATTAAAACCTTCCGGCCAAAAAAATTAAAAAAATATTTTCTGGATTTTGGTTAAAATAAACAACACACATGTCCTCGACTCACATGAGGAGGTCCCTTAAACATTCCCGCCAAAAAATCATTTTATGCATTTTGGTTATAATAAACAAACATGATGTCCCAGACTCACATGATGAGGTCCTTAACCTTCTCGTCAAAAAAATAATTTTTGCATTTGGTTATCAAATTTGACCTTGTTTAGAGTGTAATTATCCGATTTTGAAAAACATATCCGATTTTGAAAAACATATTATCGACTTTCCCGTTTGAGTTCGGCAAGTCTCTGTTATGGGATGCGACGTGTTCAGACACTTTCTCGGAGCTCAACCTTCCTTCTTCAGCTGTCGAGGCTGGCTCAGTCTTTCGCAAAACCGAGAAGATGAAGATTGGAAAGTACAAGGAGCTCTCTGAATGGTATCTGTTCACTCCCATCGCCGTCGAGACTTCCGGCGTCATCGGCGAAAAGTCTCTTTCCTTTCTGAAAAAGCTTGGCCGCATGATCTCCCATAAACGGGGAGACCCACGCGAGTTCAAGTGGCTTCTCGAAAGGATTTCCTCGGCTATAGTACGTGGAAACTGTGTTTCCATTTACGAGGCCGGGAATTTAGTTAGTTAATAACTATTTGTCAATATTTTAAAACATTTTGACAATATATTAACCGTTATAACCACATTTATTTATTTATTTATTAAATCACCAAGACCACGCTAAAAACCGAACAAATGTCACGTGATCCCGATGCACTCAACCAGGGACCTCATCCTCGCTCGGTGGTCTTCCCACGAGCCCACACAAGATCGCACAGGGCGGCAGGCCGTTTTTGGCGGAGCAGTCGCTGACGGGCCCAGGTTCAGCTTGATGAGGTCTTCCAGAGAGGCTGGACCGGGGCGTTGGCTATCAAGTGACCAACGATCGGTTAATCTGAGGGCCCTTTGTTGGGCCTCCTCGATTCGCCTCCTGTTGGACCACGATAGCCGCGGACCCCATGATCCGCAAGCGTACGCAACACAGGGTTCGAAGTACTGGCGGTAGATATTCGCCAGTACCGGGTGCGACCCGTTTTTCCAAATACCAGATAGAGTTCGCAGAATGTTCAGTTTATGTTCGCATTTGCGAAGGAGGTTGTCCACATGAGGGGAGAAACAGAGGTGCATGTCGAGGGTTACCCCTAGGACCGTCTGACTCCTGCAGAAGGGAACGGATATATTGTTCAGCTTTAAGTCGACTGACGTCCTTCCCAATCTTTTATCCGAGGTGAAGAGGGACGTGGCGGATTAGCACAATTATAAACACAATTGACCCTCAACTGACAGGCAATTAGAAGAATAAAAATATTAATTATTTATTTAGTTTTTTGTAAAGATTGAATTTATTTTCAGTATGCTTCGTCTCCTAATCTTTTTTATTATTCGAATTAACGCAAGGAGGAAAACGGAGCTGAAGAAAAGAAAACGAAGCTGAAGAAAAAAAAGTTGAGTTTAAGGTATTTAATTAAAACTGTTAATTTTCACTTTCTCAATTCGTTCCTTGTTGCTTCTTTGCCTGCTGCTTCTTTGATGATGTTTTTTTGCCAACTTAATTTTTTGTTATCTATTCAATGTGTTAGTTATCTGATGTGTCTGTTATTTATCTGGTGTTTTTGTTATTTTGTCTGTTTCCGTTGAAGATGAGTTTTAAAAGGCTGCAATTTTCGCCAAAGATAAGTTTTGCGATGAAAATAAACAAGGTCTAGCGACAGTCGTTTAAGGTAGTTAATTTTTAGAGAGCGACTGCTTTCCCCGTGAACAGCTGTATGTGGGATGCACAAGGGTAGGTAGAAGAGAAAATTTATTCATATATAATGCCAAGGAAGGACGAACAACAAACATCGTTTATCAACAGGCGTTAGAATAGAGTCACATCAAACCAGGTCGTTTAATATGTTTACATAAACTTATAGTTGTTTGATGAAACAGACCCTCAGCATGAGCTAGGTTGCGGTAAGCGAAGCGAGCTGCCGAGCTAACCAAAAAAACCGATTCTATTTATTTGATATTTATTTTTTCAATATGTGTTATATTTTAATTATAATAAATATACAAGTATTTTATTTGTTGTAGGTTTTTGTATTGGTATGGGATCATGGATCTCGTGTCGCCTTAGTGATGAGGAAATTTCCCATTTATCAACCAAGACAGGCTGTATTCATTTTTAGATAACGTTCACAGTCGGAAAGAAACAAATCTTACGTTTATATAATAGGTTTTTGATATTGGACAAGTCGGGTCAGGGATATTTAAGCCCCGAGGATTTACACCGAATTCCTGAGCTCGAAATAAACCCTATCCGAGACAGAATAATATACGCCTTCTTTCCGAATAACGAGAAATTCATAGACTTTAACCAATTTTTATGCACGTTGGCTTGTTTCCAACCAATTTATGATTCTGACACTAACCTTCTGAACTCTGGAGATTCAAAGCTAAGATGTACTAGTTGTGATGGTTATATTAGTCGCTTTTTCGTTGTATGACATGGAAGGGAGGGGTTACATCGGTCTAAGCGATTTGTTGACTATTTTGAGGATGATGGTTGGTTCAAACATGTCAGAGGATCAACTTCTGAGTATTGCCACTAGGACTATGCTCGAAGTTGACGTTGACGGAGATCAAGTCATCACATTCGAGGAGTTTAAATTGGTAAGTTTTGGGATTTATTTTCAGGCCTTGAAAAGTGTGGATTCCAATAAAAAAATGAGTGTTCGGTTTGTTGATTGATTAATATCTTATTTAATGAATGCTAATTTATTGAGCTGGTCGATGAAATAATGTATTTTTACTATATATTTTTTATCAATGTCGATAAGAACATTTTCCAATAATGGTCATCGTGTTTAATTAGATTAATCAAGATATGTCATATCGTATTTCTTGGATTAACTCTCTCAGTCTGGCACTTTGTGTTTAGATTTTATACCTGATGGATCGTGACTCGATTGCCCTCACTTTTTCGAAATAGTCGTCCTATTTTGTTGATTAATTATTATAAACCCCATAAGAATTTTTAGCTTCGCCAAATGAGTACTGTATTCCATTGATTTCTCTCTGGGGCTCATTAAACACAAGAAATGATCAACCTGACAGTGTTCTATAGATTCTTGTAGGTCCTTTAAATATCGAGAGTCCGTCCGCTTAACATTTTCGAGGTTTCTTATGATAGACTATAATATCAATAATGTTCAATACTTGGTCTGATGATTTAATTTCCGCGGTAACTTTACTGAGGTCTCTCAGTTGATGTTGCATTCTGCATATTTAAATTATTAAAAACCTTAATGTTTTTGACAAAGCTTCTTTCAGAGATGAGGTAGTATTGTCCTGTAGTTGATCGACTGTCAACTCACAACTGCATAGTAATTATAGTAACTAGGACTCGTCTAGTCTCTGATGAAGATATCGCACTTGATCATTCATATGGTTCATTCTTATTTCTTCCCCAGATTTTCTCAATCGGTTGTTTTCAGCAACGAGGTCGTACATTTGCTGCTTATTCCGGATCTCCATCTCAAATTGCTGTTTCTTGGATATCATTAAAATTACAGTTCTACTCTCTGCTCAATAAGATTTGATTCATCAAAATTCTGACTTTCTTTATATTTATTCTAACAGACTCCATTTCAAAAACATACAACCTTTAAATATGCTATTATCATTTTATGTTCTTCTAATTGCTTTGATAACTCGGCTTCTCTTTCTTCAAAGTTTTTATTTGTTTGTTGCTCCTTAGACTTTAACATCTATGAGTGTTTATGACAAAAATCACTTCATTTTCAGCACTAATTTGATTATATTTTATTTTCATGTCGTTTTTTTCTTTTTTTACCTTATCCATCTAATTATTGACAAATTAAACTTATCTCACCAATTGAGGGTGTTCCATTTTTTCGGAATCAAATTCTTTTTTTGCCTAAAAATATTTTCAATTTAAATTTGATTACTTGAAGATTATAATACTCTGTCTTTAGTTCCAAAATGTTGTTTTCTAGCTCACATAAATTGCTGTTTGAATCATTTATTTTGCTTTCAATAAGATTACAGCGAGAATCCTCCAGTAAATGTTGTTGTTTTATTTTATTGATCTGTTCTTGCAAACACTGACATTCTTCCTTACAAATTTTTGCTTGCTTCGAGAGGTCCTGCTTTTTCTTTAATTTATCTTCTAGTTTCTACAAATCATTAACCAAGTAAAACAGAAGCCTTCTCTTTCAGTTTAGTATTCTCTATCTTCAACTGGTCATATTCGCTTTTCAAATCCTCGTTTGAGTCTACATCATCCATTTCACAATTTCCTTCGTACTTTTCTCTCGTTTTTTTCTTGGCTATATCAACTAACGATGGATAGTGTCAATAACTACTTTGATACTCTAACTGGGCCTTTCGATTCTGAAATTTACTTTGCTGTTGACTCAGTCGATATTCTAGTGACATTATTTTCTTGTCCTTATTTTCGATTTCTTCTTTCATAGTTTTGATCTTTAGTTTGTTTAACTTATATTTACTCGGTTTTTGATAGTCTCAATATTATTGGTCTTTTCACGAATAAGTTCTCTTAATGATCTCAACTCAGTAGAACTCTATAACTTAAGTTAAAAAATTATACTTCAATGTACAGGTTTCTATAGTTTTCATTCTGCTTGACTAGATTTTCAATTTTTGCTTTTTGAACTATTTCCATAGGATTCGAAAATTTATTTGGTGTAATTTGATCTAACTTGCCAGGAATGTTCTTGTTTCAATAGGATAGTGGATATTACCAAATCATAGTCTACGGGAAGGGTTGTTGAAGGAGAGATCTTTTGATTCCGGATTGCATGGGATTTTTTAATTTCGTTTTCAATGTCAAACATTAATCTTGTGACTTGGTCTTGGTTCTTAAATAAATTTATTAATTTGGAAACGTTTTCTTCTGATAAAACAATTTGTTTACTGCAATCTAATTTTTATGCATTTATATACACATACTTTCTTCGTTAACTTGATTCAAATCCCCACTTCCCTTAACATATTATTTTCATTTATACACTTAATGTTGAAACTGAGAATGTCTCCAAATTCTGTTCATCTTCTCTTGCATTTACGTCTATGAAATGTTCGAATTTTCCAAGTCCCACAGTTGCACTCTGTCGATAAATAAAATTGAATGTTTGCCCGAAGAGATGTGACGGCTTCTTTTAAACAAGTGAGAAATGATTCTTTCTCGTTTGTATTGAGTGTCTCACACTCACCTTCATAGTTCATTAGGCAAATCACTTGCTATGGTTACTATTTTATAGACTTAGAATTACTTGATTAATTATGCTTTTTATTTTATCGTCAGAATATTGTTTAAATTTTATCTAAATATACTTTAAATAAAAATCTTATAACATCGTTGATATGGAATAATACAATTTTCACGTAAAGATAAATTTTAATTGGGACTTAAATGAACTAGCACGATTATATCTGACCTACATATTTAAAACGATTCCCTTTAAATGATATTCTTGATCTACAGTGGGGCAAATAAGTCATGGCACACCTATCATTTTTTT
This sequence comes from Octopus sinensis, assembly GCF_006345805.1. Lineage (NCBI taxonomy): Eukaryota > Metazoa > Mollusca > Cephalopoda > Octopoda > Octopodidae > Octopus > Octopus sinensis. Next base: position 84,026 of record NW_021832440.1, on the reverse strand, counting down.
TAATTCAATATATTTTTACAATGATAACTTTTTCGATTTAGTTCATCATGCTACACAATAAAATCTTGCATTCTTTTGAACCCATTTCGTGCTAATTATATTCATGAATTTCAAATAAATATAATTGTTTTTGCTGCATATTTAGAAAAACGTCAAATTTGATGTGTAAAAAAGTGATGACACTATCAAAAATATGGATTTTTTTGACAATAAGATACAAATGATTATCTTTTGGTGCCTTGTTTTTTCTTTGAAATAATTGATTCTTAGTTCTATTAATATAATTGATTAGTAGATTCCGATTAGTATAAATATACTTTTATTTTTCGCCTTTTATTAAAATTATCTCGTCGATGAGGAAAGAGCATTCTTTGGACCTAAAACAACGAGTTGTAACTGCCCACCAAAACGGTAAAAGTTATGGAGAGATTTCTAAATTGTTGATATTACCAAAAAGTACTGTTCGAAATATTATTACTCGATGGAAGCAACGCGGAACTGTTATTAATAACCAAGATCGGGTGCTCCAAAAAAGATATCTCTGCGTTCTTCTTCATTAATGAAAAGATTAGTTACTTCAAACCCAAAAATAACTCGAAAAGAATTGGCCGATAATTTAAAAATCACAGGAACGTCAGTGTCCCTTCGTACAATCACTTCTACACTACGCAAAGAAGGTATCAATAAGCGAAGGCCCCGTCGAGTTCCGTTATTAAAGAAAATACACCTTTCAGCGCGAATCCAATATGCAAAAAATCTTTTGAACAAAGAAAATGAATTCATAAACAATATTTTGTGGTCGGACGAATCAAAAATACAACTTTTCGGACTGAACTACACGCTTTCAATTTGGCGCAAATCAAATCAGGCGTATATCCCAAAATGCACCATACCTACCGTAAAGCACGGGGGAGGTAGTATCATGTTGTGGGGTTGTTTTTCATCAACAGGTGTTGGTGAACTATTTGTAATTGATGGAATGATGAATTCTCTTAAATATTGCGAAATTTTGGGGAAATGTCTTTTACCTTCGGTCGCGAACTTAAATTTAACACAACATTGGACATTCCAGCATGACAACGATCCTAAGCACAAGTCAAAAGTAACCGTTAAATGGTTAGAAAAAAACAAAATAAATGTTTGGAATGGCCAAGTCAATCGCCAGACCTGAATCCCATCGAAAACTTAGGGAAATATTAAAAATAAAAGTTGGCTTAAGAAAACCAAAAAATATCCAGGAATTAAAAACAATTTGCTACAAAGAATGGAAAAATATTTCTAAAGTAGAATGTCAAAAACTAATTTTTTCTTACAAAAACGATTGGAAGCAGTTCTGCTAGCAAAAGGAATGCAACTAAATATTAATTGGATTTCGTGCCATTACTTTTTTCCCTCAAAAAATTGACTTTTAAAAATAAATCGTTAATTAGTGCACTATTAATAATTCCCTTTAAGATAGTTTTTTTAATAATTTATCTAAAAAGTTCTATATTACTAATTTATTTTTTTAAGTAATGTATTTAATAATTTTTTTGAAAGAATTGTTAAATTTAGTCAAAATTTGCAAAGGTGCCATGACTTTTTTGCCCCACTGTATATGAAAATCCAATTATTTAAAATCAAATATCGTCAAAGAAATATAGATTACAGTAATAAATATTAAGAATGATCGTATATACTTGAAATCAACTCGTGAGCAATATCGTTTATTATTTTAAAACGAGTTGGTCCCAAATGGATCCCTCCGTACCACCGAGAAACGACCACTGCGACATTAACCACCTGCATCCTCTATCACATCTGAGGTCCCTAAATAACCTGTAGAAGAACCAAAAGCCGTAGACCTGCCTTCTTTTCTCCATCGTCGTCACACCCCTCAGAAATCAATCCATCTCTAACTAATATCCTTACGGAAATGTTGAAAAAAGACTACCGATGTGCTTGTATGTTATGAGTTGCACTTTCTATCCTCCCGTCATTAAGTAATTGGTCGAGCATTTCCTTTACCTATGAAATAAATAATTAACTATTCAAACATCGTTTTGACAAGATATAAAAGACAGATGACTCTGGAACTTGCTCTTTTTGACTGTTAGGACTGAGCTGTGATAAATGTGTATTTTCTCACAATTCTCTAAAGAGATGGGGACATTGCATTCAGGTGACTTGCTTTCTTCTGATATTAAAGCAAAACCCATGGCCATTTGACCGGCTGCTTCTACACAGAGTGGAAGATATCCGCCATGCGGATTTGATCTTGATTTATAATTTTATCAGCCTACTTGTAGAGTTGATGGAATTTGTACAATAGTTTTGAACTTATTTCTTTATCACCAGACCTAAATATTAATTTATTTCAAACTCGAATTTATAAGTAGGCTCGATATTTGGATATTCATCTGGTAAGTATATCTATGATCTGAAATATTAATTATTACTTGAAATTTAAAATTAAATTCTTTTGTATTAATATTAACTGTACAGCTTCGAGTTGTATAGTTTAACTCAGTGATTTGATTATCATATATCGCCACTAATGCTTCTAACTCTTCCATTAAAATAATTACATTTTTCAATTTAAATTAACTATTCAAAATTAATTAATTCAGTGTTAGAAAATAATTAAATTTAGTCACTAAATTAATTTCATTCATTTGAAAGATATTCTTTTATCAGATTATCCAAGTTAAAAAAGACTGTCGGACCCATATTCTCATGATTTAGTAGACTCCCATATTTTAGATCAAATTCTTTTAATGGATTGGTCTCCTTCACAGATTTGATTATTTTTCTTAATAAAATCGTTCGTTTGTTGTCACGACTTGAATGCTTCTTGCGGCCAAATTGAGTTCCCATGTTTTTTACGCTGTTTTTTACTTGTTTCTTTAACACCGGGATGTCATTGATCTATGACTTTTATAATTTCAAAATGTAAATAATCAAACATAAATATAACCTGTGAGAGTACCGAGTAATAGATTCGTCTTAGATCTGCAAAGTCTTTGCGGTTTACATTAGAAAAATTATTAGCAAATTGAGTGTATTCTCTCTCAAGTAATGTTAGTTGTCGTCCTTGTTCTTTAATCAAGTTTGAAAACTTTTCTCTCTAAAAGAATGATCCGAAATGCTAAAACAATTGACATTGGTGTATGTCCCTCGATATAAAGACTATCTGCTTCATTCAATTGTATCAAATGGTCTTCAAGATCCACAAGACACAATTTGATTTGATTTTCTTTTATATTTAGTCTATTCCATTCTTTGATTATATTGTTGTTCTGGTCAATTAAAGATTCCAACTAGTAAGAATGTTTTAATCACCAAAAACTTTAATTTTATGCATTTCCGACAGTTTGGTGGTTTTTTCAATCAGTTCTTTTAAGCTGTATAAGTCAAGAGACTTGCCAATTTTTTCGATCTGCTCTTTGCTGCCAGTCGCCATATCCTTTTCCGGTTAGCAAAAACAAATGATACTTTTTGGAAGTTTGGCTGAGCTATATTTCCTTCGAACTGCTGAGTAAGACCCTTTAATCTATTTTTCTTCTTAATTAGATTTTCCAATGTGATCTTAAGTATAATACAGAAATAGCTGACTTTTAGTTCGTTTCCTAACTTACTGGCATCCTCAATATTTGTTAATTTTGTGGAAGTGATCATCTGAATATTCTGAGGAAGATGAACATCGAGGTACTCAAAGTACTCTTCGTAACTGCGGGACACAGAATCAAGATTGGAAAATTCCAGCTCAGCCAAATCCTAACAATATTTATCAAATTCTGCTAACTTGCATTTCTTTAATAGTTTTCCCTATTTTTTGATACTCATCGATAAGACTATCCAACTTTGGTTTGAGTATTCTTCTCAAATCATCATCATCTTGAATAGATTGTACAATCAAGTCAATTCTACTCCCAATATCCTTCATCAATTGCAATTTAGCCTACAGATTATTAAAAAATATAAACGGATAGAATTTTCATGCGAGAATCCAGTGGAAGAGATTTTCCAAAAAACGGTTCGCAACCTGAAATCTCCTTTAAAATATGATTTATAGACTCCACTAATCTGGAAACTTTACTATTTTTCTCATTATTGAGTTTTAATAAATTCTAAAGGTCCTGCTTAGTCTGAATACCCTAGCTCTTGAAATTAGAAATTCAAAGTTTTCAGGAATCTGTGTTGTAATTCTGAAATGGATCGGCGAGTTACGTAAAACTGCAACACATTGAGTTAATCTCTGTATATTTGGTTCGTATAACTGTGATGCCTTTAAAAATCCCTAGAACGTGAAATCAGTTTGACTTGACTTTGATGTCTTCTGTATTGGCTCCAGATTCTTCCATGTTATGCAGAGATAGTTCCATTGCGTTCATCCAATGGATGGAATCAGTTTCCATTATTTTGAATTGCCCCAATCTAAGAATTCTCCACTTTATAAATACAACTTGTGAATTATACACTCAATACTATTTGACATATCACTACATTTACTGTCCAATTTCGTCCATTCTTCCTCCACAAGTTTATATTCCTCCAAAATGCTAGATTTTAATGCACTCTCGCCAAATAAATCAAAGAAAAGTTCACATGACTTTTGAAAAAAACCAAATTCGTTTTTCGTTGCTTTGTGTAGTTTGTCAATTTCCTGTCAATCATTTATATACTCTAAAACAACCTCTTTGTATTGCAACAATTCCTCTACGGATTCTTTAGGAACTTCTTCGTTAGATTTAAAAGTTAATTTGTTAGAATGAGCATTGAATTCATTTTTCGATTTATTAACGTTTTCAGACGCATCTTTGAGTGATTGCCAGTGGTCCTTGTTTTTCTAACATTTAAATTAAAGGTTTTACGTTTATTGTGAACTGAATCCTGTCGATCTTCTCGAAAAGAACTGATTCGTCAGTCAAATATTGCTTTACGAGAGTTTCTATCTTTCTCTTCAAAAAGAAGTTTTGTTCAGCATATTTCTGAAATATTTTTATACAAAACCTCAAGCTTTGTCAAGAAAGTATACAACTGTTCATTAGATGAAATAGACTCATCCATAAGAGACCCCAAGCTCATTTCAAGTTCTTCAATATCCCGGTAAACATCATCTCTCTCTGTTTTTAGACGGCGACACATGGCGACATGGGTATTTAACTTATGGGCTGTTTCATGTGCTAATACGACGAGTGCGTTGTACTGTTCTTCCATATTAATAATATTCACTCCTGGCATGTCACTCTGCGCCGTTATATGATCTTGCAAATAAATCAGTTTATTTTCACCGATTCTAATGCTATCAATCAAATTCTACTTGATTATGTAAATTGCTAACTCTAATCGCTTCCATGTTAACTATTGATAAATCTAAGTCCAATGGGTACTGATCACAGGTGTAAATTTCGTTGCGTTTTTCAGAAAGCCATAAGACTAGCTCTGTGTAGGCAGAAATGTACTCCTTTGTATTACTATGCTCAAGTTGCCGAATATGTTCTTCATAATCCTAGAAAACTAGTTAAGTTAAAAATACTTTTATTTTGAGTGATAAATTTTTAAATTGAGTCTTCAAATCTCTCAATTCGTTCAAGTTGTTCCCCAAACAACTCACAAATTTTTCACTGTACATCTCGTCCAATAAGTTCTCCATTTGATCAAAATCTCGAGATACTTGACCCTTTCAATCAAAATAATTCTGATTACAATATTTTTGCAAATATATTTTTGTTCTTTCCCAAATAATGAGTCCGAATCAGAAAGCCACGTTTTTAGAGCATGAATCTTGATAGAGTATTCATTCTTGACAGAATTCAAATACTCTGCCAATGAAAATGTTTTAAATCACCAAATTTTGTCTTGGTATTTGTATTCTCGTCTTCTAAAGATTTTAATGTGTGAGTGTGTCGAGAAAGTGTCTCAGTAAATTGAGTCAAGTCAAAAGGACAATTTTCACTTATTTCTGTCAATTCTTGCGACATTTGGGTGTTAAAAATCTTTTCTCTTTCCAACCCATCGTGAATAAGCTGCAATATAACATAAAGAATACTTGACTCAGTGATTCAATATTATCTGCATGCACCATATCATGAGGAATAGACTTGATTTTTGAGTTCAAATTTGTCAATTCCCGTATACCGTCTTCCCTTTCTGACAAACTTGCTTCAAAAGTTTTTCCCCTGACTATTGAGGCGGTAGACCTATTCAAAATGTCCTAGGCATTTATTTAATATTTTTACGTCTATTATATCTCTCTGTGAAATTAGTTGTTGTTTGTTTTCTTCGTTCTTATTTTTGACAAGTTTGTTGTCGGGTAAGTAGTCTGCTATTTCATCTTCAATCGACAATATCGTGTTTTCGCGTTCTAGGAGAGCTCTCCGTAATATCTGAAATTAGCTTCAATTTTCCAACCTGTGCTTGTTTGATACGGTTTCCACCTTCTGTCAATGGAGGGCGCTCATTCTGCAACTCAGAGATTGTTCTGGTTATTTCTATCCCAGAACTATCCAATTCAACAACTTTTTCTCTGATTTTATTGTTTTTTTCCATTAATTCGGTAAATTTTTGTCTTTTGCTCTGATTTTGTGCTACAACGTTTTCCCATTCTTTCATTAGAGAGTTGTAAATTCTGTTGTTTTCATTATTCATTGTCTCATTGTTAGAGGACTCAAGGACAACTACCAATTGATCTTTCAATTCGCATAAACATTTCTCTCCTTCGCTGATGAGCATGTCACAGTCCTAAACGTGCATTGTATTTTTACTCTACTTGTATATTTTCAACAATTTTTTTGACATCTAACTCAGAGGTAAATTTGTTTTCTTCTGCTACAAGAGATCTGGTCTTCTGTACTAATCGACTGAATTCCTTTATTTTTTCTTCAAATTGGTCACAGACAGATAATCGTGTTCTCTCCAATTTTATTTGTCCCTTATTGGTAAGGAGTTGGAATATTTCTACCATTATTTGTATTTTCAAATCATCACATTTTTTGTAAAAGTCATTCACTAAATCAACAAGACTTTGCCATTTGAGTTGACATTTTTCAAATTCAATTATGTAATCGTCGTGATCTCCCACATTTCTCAAGAGATACGATTTAATGTATTTCTCAAATTCCTAAAAACGACTTTCCATATACTTTTTAACCTCTAACTGATCAATTTTTTCTTTTGGAGTAGAATACTCCAAAACTTGTAATTTATTCATATATTCAGTAGTTTTAGTCGACAACCACTCGTTATTAAAAACAAAAGTATTCATTATTTGTTTCATCTTAGATAATTCTTGAAAATATAAATCCGCGGTCTGTCTCACTAATTAGTTTATGTTAATTCCTACAATTCTGGCGTCTCTGACTTTATTTGTAATTTCGAATATATATTCTTCGTAAGGAATATGGTTTACTTCGAATTGCATAAGTCTGGTCCCCAATCTTCTAGATACAGCAGAAAGCGATTGCGCCAATCGGTCGCATTGATCAAGGTCAATGTTAAAGTTCTAAAAGAAATCAAAAAATTGAACTTTAAGCAATTTATTTACACTAGAGAAATCGCACGACTTAGATTGGTCGCTTAATTGAGTTGTATTTAAAGCGGGAAATAAGTTTTCAAATTTCTGTTGAATTTGGTTTGCTTCGTTCCAGTCAGAAGTGATTTCCTTCAATTTGATATCTAGACGACCAATCGCCCTTCTGATTTGATCATACTCAGCCTGTATCTCTTTCAGAGCCGAACGGCCACGAATTAAGAATAATTTTTCGAATTTATAATTCTTCAAAAAATTTTCCAATTCCTCCAAGTCTTCAAAATTACGATTTATGTTCGTCTCAATAATCTTATTTAATAACGCTAGTTATAAAACCTTGAGACGTTGTGTAGACTGATTAATACTAATCAAAATGGGAGATTGTGGTCGGCATAAATTTAATTCTTTGTTGTATTGAAACGCTTCCGTACGTAGCCTTTCACAAGCTGTTTCGAATTGTATTTGGAAGTTGCTTGATTCTTCGATGCTAATCCTTCTCTGTTTTATTTGATTTCGCAAACTTTCTAAAATCGCGACATCATTTGAAATTTCGTTCTTACGTTATTGAAAATAAGAATTTGATACCTTAAAAGACATTTGTGATCCAGTTCTTGATAATATTGAAACCATATCCATACTCTGCTGATCATAAGGACAGTTTTTCCATTTTTCTAGTTCCACGTCCAATTCGTCCAAATGTACATTCATTGTTGTTAATTGTGTTTCATCCGAGGAATCGATTTGATCTCTCCAAGTACATTCTGTGGTCTATTTTAAATGTTGCATAACAAAAATACTTGAATATGTTGTTTGAAGGTCAAATATTCTGACCAAGTGGAAACAACGGATTGCATTAAACAAATTCTTTCGTATATTTTCACGATCCGGGAACGCAGAATAGTGTACATTTTGCTGAGATTGGAGGAATTGGCTGACTTTATGGACTCTTCTAGCATGAACAAATACTTTTTCTTTTCGTTTATTTCATTCTCGATAAACTGTATAATAAAATAGCTATGGATACTTTAAAAGTGCACAGGGATTTTAGCAAATCGAGGGAACTGCAATTTGACTGAGAAGCCATGTTTCTCTCAACGTTATTCGTCCAGCTGACCATTTCCTGCATAGTGTTGGCCAGACAGTTCTCAGTCTCTCTGTTACTCCTCGCAGTCGCTAGTCGGTCCTGGACATCTTTTAAGTGGGACTGGGCAGTTTTAAGGAGATTCTGGCACTGTTTATCCCAGAATTCAGTTTCTTCTGAAAAAGACAAAATACATAAGCTTTTATTTTCGTTAATTAGGTCTTTAATGGCTAGAATACACTTTTTAGCTTTTTCCTCGTTTATCTGTTTTATAAATTAAATTAGACTACCCGAAGCCCAGACTCGTCATTTTCTACATTCGTCGACAAGTCTCTAAAGATTTCTGAGACGCGTTCAAAATTTTCAGAAAAATTAAGAATTTTTTGATTCGTTTTTTCCATATTATTAATATTTTTCTCCAAAAATTGTTTATTATTTTTCAAAATTTCTTTGCATTCTCTTAACTGTCCTCGAATAGATTTCACACACGGATCATTCGGATCTTCCATGAGCATTTCAAACTCTTGGAGTTGTTCCTCTTTATATACCACCTCCTTTAACATCGTCTGACGTTTAAAATATTTTTATAACCTTCATTAAATCTATATTTTTTTCAAAATCTGCAGGAGTTGGTAATTCCGTAAAGGCTTGACTGTTAACCATCTCGTAAAATCTTCTAAATTCTGCCATCTTTGTTTTCATTTTGAGGTGATTCTCTTTACTAAAGAAAAATTGCTTTACTATTTGATACTTCTGATTGACCTGATGATGGAAGTCATGAATAGATAAAAATCTTTGTCTTATCTCATTGTATAATTCATTAAAGTCGGATGGTCGCATTCGATCACGAATATCAGTCAAATTAATTTCTGCCTGCTCTGTTTTGGTTTTCAAACATTTTGAGACTTCAAGAATATTCTAGTTTTCTTTAGTGCATAATTTTAACCTCCAGTTTTTCAATTTTCTCTTCCAATGGTGTATTTAATGAAATACTTCCTAGATTGTTTTGTTGTTCTTTAAATTCAGAGTCGAAATAAGCACAGAATTTTAAAAGACTCTTCCACATAGCCTCATCATGAGAGATCTTGTCAATATGATCGCCAGCTCTGCTAAGCATAATTGAAACGACGTCTTGGACACGTGAATATTCACTTTCTAGTTCCTCAATTACTTTTTCACTGCATTGGCCCTCCACGTTATTAAGAGTCACTCTCATTAGTTTAACTTGAGGAACGACTATTTCCACTAATCTATTCCTGGCCTCCTGCTTAGTCGAAATATTCAAAAATAACCTTTATTGTTTGAGCATGTTTTTCGAGTCCTGTCAATCCAGATATGACTGAATTGGAAGACAGCTGCCTGTCAACCCTCGCTAGTTCAGAGTTTAGTTCCACTATTGTATCATCTACTTGGATCCAGTCTTTTTGGATTTTCTTAACATTAAATATTTAAGTTATACAAAATATTTGTTCTCCTGTTCGACCATTAGTAAATTTGCCTCTTCTATTGAGTTTAAAAAGTTGTTTCGTGCTTTTTCGAGAAGTGGCATTTGCATATCTTGACATAATAGTTGATCTGCTTGTTTGATGTCTATATGGGCTTGTTTTATATATTCCTTAATTTCTTCATGTGCTTTTTTCATGCCATTTACGAACTTATCCAAATGAAATTTATTTCCGAATCCATTAACAGGAGTCTCAATCTGATCCAAAGATAGTTTTATTTCATTGACTTTTCGAATAAAGGCTTCTTGTAAAAGTATTCCTTTTAAATTTGTGGAAGCCTGTAATGTTATTTTTTCCAGTGTTTGTCCGATGTTCTCTAATCTCATTTTTATTTTATCAAAATCCATCAATGGGAGGTTTTCAGGGTCATACAAATTATCTCGACAAGTCATGATTAAATTGTTGTAGTTTTCATTAAACGTATTGTAAACATGAGGAAAATTTTCGGCATAGTTCTAAAAATATTCTAAATAAAAAACAGCCTTAAATTTCTCTAAAGATTTATTGTATTCCTCGGAAGTGACGTTGTGGTTATCCAACGTGTTAGCCACTTTTTCAAACTCACTGAGCCAATGTCCCGTGTTTTCAATTCTTTTAAAATAATATTATTGTGTTACAAATATCCGGCATTCTTAATTAGATTTACTTCAAAATCTAAATTTTTTGATGAATTTTCAATCTTCAAGTTTAATCCTAACCATGTCTTTTTAGCCTGGTCCAACTCGGCAATAAGCTTGTCAGGAATTTTCTCGCTTTTTGAGAGCGATAAAAGTTGTTCAATTAATCGTCTTGCTTCCTTAATATATTCGTCGTTATCAGTCCAATCCTAATATTTTATCATAATTTCAAGTTATTACGTTTAGTCGTATCTGGATTTGATCAGGGGGTTGTCTTGCTGTAGTAATTTTATCAAAGTTTATGGTAATTTTTTCAATATTTTGGTAAAAATTACTCAATGAAACAGAAAATTGTTTAGCCACACCCTGTAAAAATCATAAGGAATTATTGCAACTATAGCAGTGCTTGGACCTTTTGGTGGATTTAAAAAGAGGGATATATAAGCCATTATCGACTTCTCATCCGGTTTCTCCACGTCGACATCTATATATTTTATTATATGGTAGTTATTTTAGAATTTCAGTAAAATAAAAACCTTCGGGTTCTAACAGCCGGGGGATGTACAACTGCTTTTCGGCAGAGTTAAAGCAGTATTCCATCAACTCGAGGTTATTATTTTTGACAAGTTCCTCGTTCTTCTTTCTCTTTTCAATTGGGAGACAAGAATGGAGTAGTTTCACAAAATTTTTCCCACTCCGCCAACACGTCCCGAAGTTGGTGACTTCGATTTTGTGTTTTCTACGAATTTGTGACAAATAATTACTCTTTCAGATTATTTATCAATATAGTCGTTGGGGACTGCCCGAAATTTCTCCGTACAATCTGGAATATTGCAAACAAACTGTTTTACCTGATATTTGAGAATAATGCTCCAGAGAAGACCTAGAATTATGGAATGTTTTCCTTCTATGAGGTCGGATGGATTGATGTTCACCAACTTGACCTACAAGTGTGTTTCAAATGGCGTTACGTCATTATCTTTTAGAAATTTTAAGGCAATTTGGTAGTTTGCGATATAATGAACACGAGACATGTTTTTGTGATTCTCTATCGGCTTTGAGAGTAAAACAAATATAATTACCAATTTAACATTGGTTAAGTCTTCTAATAATTTTATTACTACAACCCCGTCGGCCAATTCCGTGTAAATGTCAACAATGTTGAGCTTAAAATGTAATTTTAATTAACATACATTTTCAAGTCTGCTGTTCAACCAGCGGGTAAAAACCTTTTTTTGAAGTTGCTCCTGTTGTGCTAAAAAGGAAATCTCTACCTAAATACATACTTGTCAATGTTTGTATTGATAATACAAACGATTCTCCTTCCAACGAGGAAGAAGGTGCTACGGGTTCCATAGACACAGAACGAGTTAAATTTGGCATTTCAATTTCACGATCATGGGAAATTGCTTTTTTACTTCTACGAACCATATTTGCTGACAAAATCTCTTGGATACGCTATTCTATCCGTCTTTTTAAGAACTGATATTATTAATTTTATATGAAAAATTATTAAGATTCGAGAGACTTATCGATTTTTAAATCCATTAAAAATTTAAATTATTAAACCAAAAAAAATAATTAAAACCAAAATAATCAGTAAGTTTCGACTTGTTTCTTTTTCGAGTTTGGATCATTGAAGATCCAATGTTTTCAATATAGTCAAGCTATTCCTTTAAGTGCCTGCAAAAACTCCGTCGTGGTTTATCAAATTTGTTGCAACTGTGATGGACAGATGGAATGTGCATCTACACTACAAGAAATGCGGTATGAGCGGGATTAAGATAGAGACAACCGAAAATATCTCTTAATACAAGCAATTTTCCAAAGAAGGTCGCCCACTCACTTCAAAAGTTATGAAAACTCCACAAAATAGTGTTCTAATATATATAACCCCACAAAGCTTGAATATTGTGAAGACCAATGCTGATCCGAAAATATGTGCCCCCAATTTTTGATATTTTCAAGACCTTTTGTAATCGAGATTTGAATACTATTAAATCCTCTTGGAATACTATGAAGATATAACAAATATTAACTTGTATTATTGATCTGTTTTTTGTTTACATAAATTCATATATTTCAAATTATTGACGTCGGAATAATGTCTCAGAATTGCTTAAAACAGGTTGAAGTGAAGAAAATGCACAAATACAACCTGAACTGGCAGTTGCACAGCGCCACCTATGGCTCCACGGAATGTCCGCTGTCGACCTTCCTCCACAAAATCCATTATGGCATGCTGATCAATAATTTCTGCCGGGTATTTTAACCGGTTCAGAGCGAAAGACGCAAGAACTTCGCGTAATATGTTTAACAATACGACTAGACGTAAATTTTTTACTCTTAAGATATGCACAAAATATTGTGATTGCCTCAAAACATCGACAAATCACTGAAACCACAGTCGGGCTCCAAACACATCTGGAATGTTTCACCAATTGCCTAAGACTTAACCACATGATGCTTTTTTTGTCAAAATCATTTGTGACCTTAGTCACCTCTGACCGACGGCAGTTTAAAGCCAGCCCTGATCTATATATACACAACGAAAAAACTATTCGTCCTGAAATACCTCTGAATTTTGGCGTCATCTTCGACCAATGCCTTTCCTTCTTTCGGCACATTGACTTCATGCAGTAGAGTCAAACGCAAACTAAACGCCCTAAAAACCATATCGGGGCAATCATTCTGTCAAGCAAAAGAAAGCCTACTAATCGTATATAAACAATTCGTTCAAGCATCTGTGAATTACGCCAGCCCGTGCTGGTTTTGGAATTCATCCCTCACAAAATTTCAAAAACTCTAGCGCCTCCAGAAAGCCGGCCTCCGTACAGTAACTGGATGTCTCCTATCAACACCCATCTAACACCTCCACTGGAAATTCAGGATCCTTCCCGTCAGACATCATTTAGAAATGCAAAGATTACAATTCCTCAATGAGATCCTGAACAATGGATCAACTATGTCCAAACAGATACACAAACACATTTCAGGCCATCAGATCACTCGAACACAATAAACTACTAGACTCCGACCTCTACTTATCGATAAATCTGAATCATTGCTAAGCAGGAAAATCCGTGTACAACCATAAAGGATCTGCTCAGCCACCATCCCCTCCTCCACAGACCACATCACTGCGTGCACCCAGATGACCTCTTCTCATGCCCTGGACCACCTCAACCGTCTCCCCTCCTCGGGCTCCGGGACCTGTGGGAGCTGCCGGCCTTTACCGCTCGTTTTTTTACTTGCTGCCTTTTTCCTACAAAATAGCGAAACCGGGGATCAACTAATTAACTATCATGTTAATATGCTGACAAATGAATGATTTATCACGAAGTAATTATTATAGAAAATATAGAAATGGCTATATTGTAGTTAACAAGCATTAAACTTCGGTAGCCATATCTTGACAGAACTTAAGTTCATTAAACAATTTAATGTGTTCGGTAGTCCTATTCTTTCCTAGGAGTTCGACAAGTTTTCCCTTAAATAATTTAACACTTTAGACCTCAATTTCGTTATCTAAACAAACGGATATGACACTCATGACTCGATCAAAAAGAGGCAAACCCAAACTATCAACGCATTCTCTGAGAAATATAGACATAATTTAAACTTTCTGAGGCATTTGATGCGCTCTGATAGTCTGTTGTCGTTTTTATTGGGCTTCGTAAAGATCGAGTCGATTTGTGGTCTGATATTCCGAAATGACTGGTGTCTGGGGAGTGGAGGTGGTCTCTTTACTGTCTCTTCCTGGCGGTCAACAGTTTGCAATGTGTTCCCCAAACAGACAGCAAGTTTGTCTATTTCTCCACTTTATTTAAAAGGAATAAAATACTTTGTAGGCTCACTAATATCACTTAATTCAGAAAAATCAGAATCCGTCATTTTTGTGAGAGGTTTGTCAGCGAGGATAACCAATGGAGCCCCGTTCTTGTTTTCCTTTTTCTATAAAAATAAAAAATCATCTATATTTTACCATAATTAGTCTTCGTCGGTTTATTTTGAGAGAATCGAGGAAAACGTGCTTTGGGACAGATTCGACGGGCAATTCTTGGCGAATAAGTCTGGGCTTTTCGTCACTATTTTCAGAACACGTGACTAATAAGACATTTTAAAGATAAAATGATTACTCTTGTCTTGACTATTTTCACTTTCACTTAGGCGTCTCCTTCTTCTTTCACGGGCACTCAGAGGCTTAAGTTATAAATAATTCGAATTTACTCGGTCTTTGGGAGGAGATGGAGGTCTTTTAAGATTCGCAAGAGGCGAGTTGAGTATTGGATCACTTTTTGGACGGAATAATCTTGGTTTCTCTTCGCTAGAAGATTTGAAATCTGAGTATGAAGAAGTGATAGAAGACATCCTCGATTTAATGTTGCTTCGAATACTGCGTCTGTTCTATAGTAGCATATAATACAACTTTTTGATCGATTCCAATAAATTCTGAATATTTTGTCTGATAAAGGTTGTAGAAAGAAATCTCCGAATTGAAGGTCTTTTCTCCGGCGACAAATCAAGCGTTTGTTTGACTAGTTCCACCAAGGTCGGGGAGTATTGTTGAGGAAGGGGAGGAAACTGGGTTTCATTTTTGATAAAAACCTTCCCTCGAATAATTTTAAAGACAAGAGAGTGCATGGTCGAAGCGTCAAATGCGTGTCTGAGCGATAGCATTTCGTACATGCAACACCCGAATGCCCAAACGTCGGACTACGTCAAAAATGTAAAAATACTTTATAATTGTATGGTCTATTAGAAAACAATTCTGGACTCATGTAATAGGGAGTTCCGATTATGGTGGTGGCCATATCTGACGAGGAATCAAGTACTCTGGATATTCCAAAGTCCCCCACTTTTATAATGTTGCTTTTACTCAAAAATATATTCTGAGTCTTCAGATCTCGGTGCAAAATGTTCTTCTCGTGTAAATACTACGAATTCAGATCGACAAATAACCCGTAAAGCCAAAGCAATTTGAATGGCCCATTCGACCACCTGTTTTTCCTCCAAATATATGCTATTTCGTTTCTTCAAAATGGTATATAAATCTCCCCCAGCGCAAAAATCCATTACAATTTGAAGTCGTCCCTCTTCTGTACTAAATGACTCTTTATAAGCCACAATGTTTGGGTGCTGAATAGTGGAAAGTAGTTCTACTTCCTTGAGTGCTACTTTCTGTTCTTTTTTGCACTTATTCCAACATGGCATTTCTTTAATTACATACTATGAATGTCATCGGAAGTTATCTTGCCTCTTTCTTGTTTATATGAGAGCGAACAAGCCATATTTCCCCATAGCTTCCATTTCCTACAACTCGTATTTTCTGGTAATCGCCAAACGGCATTTTAACTCATTCTATAAGGTCAAAATAAGCAAACACAACAATAATGTTTATTACTAAGCAACTGGAATTAGTCATCAAATATTTAATAATTCACCAAGTAGTGACCGCAGATTTTTTTAATTCGAGATCTTTTATCATTTATAATAGTCATTAATGACACTTCAATAATTGCTTTTTTACAATGAAGTGTGGTATTTCAACGTCCTAGTATCAGAGTAAATTATTATTAAAATATCAAATAAAATGCAATTAAGATAAAAAATATTCTAGGCATCTCAAATTACTCTGAAATGTCTGTCAATATAGATTGTATAATTTTGATGATATTATCTACTCCAAGCAAATACCCATCCTCCTGACTGCCAGTTTCCCAAAGCACTGAATGGCTAAGTGGCCCGTTCAAAGCAGGCTGAACTCTCGCAAAGTCGATCATTCGAACGATTGGATTGGAATGATCTGACTCGTGAACAAATAGCAGAGACGACCCGATTACCTGAATTTTACTATTAGTCCAAACCTCATGGTTTGCAAAAAAATCGGATTTCAACAAATGATCCTTCAAAGAGGTGATCTGCGAAAGATATTCCTCCTGGGAAATAAACAAATAAAAGCAAACCAGAAGAGAACGACTCGATCCTATAAAACCTGACAATATATTCTTGACTTGTTCAAAGGTTCTGGCACGTGGGTATATTTTTTTGGGTTCTTCGGGGTGTTTGGTGGCTTCTACACGAAAAGAAAGTGTGCGAGAAGAGCTGAGGGATTCCCTGAAAACCATGTAGCGGGATTTGAGAACTGCCCTTCGCTCGTTTTCCTCTGGAGTGGGCTCGTCGGGACATAATTTCACCATTTTGTCGTACAGGTCCTGAATGTGTACAAAATGAAATACTTGTCTATAATTGTGGTTGGTCATGTCCAATTCTGCCTGAAGATATGTTCTGCAGCCAATTTTGCAGTCCATGATAGATGGAGAGACATATTTCGCCAAGAGATCCTCCATTTTAATAAATTCTACAAATAGGAAAAGTCCTTACTCATCTCTTTGCTCCAAACGACTCCATAAAAGTTTGGGACAAAACTGTAGAGATCCTTTTCGTTTTGTATTTCGTAGAAACAGTTCATTTCGGCTTCGGAATAGGTTTTAAGAACCACTTCTTTTTCGTCAAAGGGCTTTTTGAAACTGTCTAAGTGGATTGAAATCAACTCAACTTACCTTTGTGCCCACTCACTTGTATCCATTCAGAGGAGTAATCTTCTGAGATCTAAACTGGCTGTCAACGAATACATTAGGAAGTTCAGTTTCAAAGTCACATGACATAATGCTGGTGGATGGTTCACTCAGCTAAGAAATATACTTAAGGCTAATAACTGGACAAATTATAGGACTGTGCATCCCAGAGTCGTAAGAATGTGAAATACTGTGGGAAACGCGCAGACGATTTTCATTCGATTCTGCTGAAATACTCTTACTATCAGATTCGGATATTTGAGTGACAATTATTGTCGGCAATTTCCTTTCTTGTTGCTGAATTTGTTCATTGTTTGGAGGTGATTTTTTGTGTTTTTTCAATTGTATTTCAAATTTAAAACAGCATAGACTAAATTTGACCATGACCGAATTTGGTCTTGAAACTAATTTCATTTTAATTTAGAATAATAAAAAATAGCAAATGTATAAAAATATAACATTCAATGACAAAAATACCAACAAAAGAGATTTGTAAAATTATTTAAAAATGTATTGATCATCATTATATATCACCACATAACCACAACTTTTCAACCGAATAATTTCATGAGCGAGTCTTAACTGTAAGTACTTACAGTATAAATCTCCACTCATTTCGTATGTTTAAAAATAATAGAAATAGACACAGTTAACAGTACATTCAATGCGACATTTTAATGACATTTTCAAATAGAATTCACGCAATTTTGAAATACTTTTCTAATCTTAAGTTTTTCTACTCACTTGAAACAAAACACCAAATAAAATAACTATGGAAAGTGCCTAGCGATAGATGCGACTAACTCCGATGTTTATTATGCTGTGAAAATTTGAAAAATTAGTGAAAATAAATAATTTTGTAATATATTTAATTGATTTTATTTTAGCTGTATTTAATAAATAAAAGGACTGTGTCAGGTGGGTTGTTAATGTTGAGAACGTGCACTCTACAATTATTTTTTAGCCGTGCATTACCTGGTGGTAACCATAGAGAAAGGTTTCTGCCAAAAAATCATTTGTATTAGTAAAGGTTTTCCTCCTAACAGCAACCTTCACCCAGCCTTACTTGAAGGCCCGGATTGGGATTATTTAAGTGGTCCTGGAAAGGTTTCTCGAGGCCAAGTTCGTCGGATGGAGGAAAGGAAGAGTCTGGGGGTAGTATTAGCACAAATGAGAACTAGATTGAAATAATCAGACATTTAGCTGAACTTAGGGAGGTCAAGGAGATCTGTCAGATTGTTGGTCGGCGTAGTATTACTTGTAGGACAATCAGAAACTGACTGATCTTTATGAGAAGACTGTTTCCGATCACCCCCTTACCAAATTCAAACACAAATATAGACTCAAAGCTAAAATTATCCGAAAAGCACGATTTCAATCTTAATTTTCCTGTCTTTAAAATATTTTGTGTTGAAAATATTTTTCTGGATAATCATAAAATAAGATATGTACTGTATAGATTGCTAGTGTTTTATTTCGAACTAGCTCGGCAGCTCGCTTCGCTCACCGCGACCTAGCTCCTGCGGAGGGCCTGTTTCATCAAACAACTATAAGTTATGTAGATGTATAAAACTACCTGGTTAATGTAACCCTATTCTATCGCCTGTTGATAAACGATGTTTGTCGTCGTCCTTCCTTGGCATATATGAATAAATTTTCTCTTCTGCTACCCTCGAGCATCCCACATACAGCTGTCCATGTGAAAAAGCACTCACTCTCTAAAAATAACCCAACTACCTTTAATGACTGTCCCTGGGCCTTGTTTATTGTCATTGCAAACTTTTTTTTTCATTTTTGGTGGTTTATTTTTTTTCTATTTAATTTTTTCATTTTTCCTTTGTAATTTCCTTTTTTTTCTTTTTTTATTTTTTGTTTTTTACTGGCGGAAATGCGGCGGGCAAGAAAGCGACACACAAAAAAGCGACACACAAAAAAAGATTTAATTAATACCTTATTAAGCTGACCGTTTTTCTTCAGCTTCGTTTTCCTCCTTCGGTTATCTATTTAAAAAATTATTTTTGAATAATAAAAAAGTTTAGGAAAAGAGGCATACCGAAAATAAATTCTATCTTTACGAAAAACTCAAGTACAGTCCGACCCCAAAATGGGGCAGGACCCCAGGGGTGGGGCACCCCGGATTTTGGGGCACCCCCGCAATTTGGGGCACTTTATTCCAAAAGTACATTTTGGCAGAAAAAAAATAAAAATCGATAAAAAATTATGGAATTTTGGGGCACCATAAAATCATTTATAAGGAATTAAAAATAAAAAAAAATTATAATAAATTAATTATTTTTGTTTTATTTTCAATTTATTTTTATTGTTGTGGTTATGGATTACGAAACTAAATTGAGATGCTAAAGAAATTTTGAAGAAAAATTTATCTGAGAGGCAACTAATGAAAAAGTACAACACAAGTAAAGGAACAATATCAAGAATAAAACGAAATATTGTACCTTCTTGCAACACGGCAATACTATTTCTGAGGAATATGACACATTTAAAGCCGATAAAGATAAATTTGATGATCAGTCTTTGAAATATTTCAAAGACTACGCGTAGATAAAATTCCGATTTCAGGCCCTATTTTGAAAAAAATTGCCTTAGTTACAGCTTCAAAAATTGGATTTACTTCTTTTAAAGCTTCCAATGGGTGGCTTGATAGATTTAATTGCGGCATGAACTTCAATTCAAGTCAATATGTGGTGAAAAAGCTTCATGTGATTTATCTTATGTGAAAAATTATTTTGAAAAATATGACCAGAAAGTATTAAAATATGGACCTGAGAATATATTTAATTGTGATGAAATGCGCTTTTTATAAAAGAACTCCTCAAAAATCATTTGTTGAACAAGGCGAACCGTGTTTTGGTTATAAACAGGGAAAGAAAGACTCACTGTTCTTCTATGCTGCAGTTTAATCGGGGAAAAACTTAATCCATTGATTATTGGAAAATATAAAAAACCTCGGTGTCTAAAAAAATTTTGATGTTCAAGATTTGGGGTTTTGTATGCATCTTCTCAAAATGCATGGATGACTGGAAAGACTTTTATGAGTTGGCTACACTTATAAATGAATCGTTTTGCAAAAACAACAGAAAAATATTATTAATACTTGACAATGCGGGATGCCATAAAACTGCCGAATGTTCGAACATCGAATTTTTATTTTTGCCGAAAAATACAACGCCCTATTTACAACCTTTGGATATGGGAATAATCAGATTTTAAAGATTATTATTCCTTTTCTTAATGGAATTTTTATGTTTTCAAGATTTCGAAAACGATTTTACACATTCTATGGTAAATTAAATTTGCGTCAGGTTATGATGCTAATTTCAAAAGGATGGGAGAAAATAGATGCTAAAAGTATTGTTAATTGTTGGAAGAAAATCGACAGGAACCGTGATTTCTTAGCAACAAAAAACTGTCTAACAGATGAACATTTAGATCAAGTTGTTAACGAAACAATTGATGGAGAATGCGAAGACATGAACAATAATGTTATGATACATATTCAGAAACCGAAAATAGTGAAAATGTCGTAGCAAAAACAAAAGATCTGCTTAACAATTTAGAAGAAAAAATTTCTAATGTTGCAACCAAGTATGCTCCGAGATTTTTTTGATTTTCGGCTGAAATTGACGAACAATATCAGACAAAACTCTACAAATAAAAGAAAATAATGAATATTTTAGTAAAAATGTTTTTTGATGTTATTAATGGTTAATTTTTAAAAAAATAACAAACCCTGTTTTTGGGGCACCCCCGCATTTTGGGGCACTTGGTGCCCCATTTGGGGGTCGGACTGTAAATAGTTAATATTTTTACGCAAATTCTTCTGATTGCGCTGTCAATTGGTGGTAAATTGTGTTAATGGTGTGCTAATGTGGTTTCAACTATCAAAGTGTTTTTCAAAATCTGTTAATTGCACACTCTATTCAAGGTCGTGCGTCAATTGGTGGTAAATTGTGTTAATGATTGTACTAATGTGGTTTCAACTATCAAAGTGGTTTTTCAAAATCTGTTAATTGCACACTCTATTCAAAGTCGTGCAATCTGTGATTGCACATTCTGTCAAAGTCAAATATGATAATAGCTTTAATTTTGATTCATGGTCGATAATGATATATGCATTAATTTTAAAGAGAAAAACATAGGATGAATTGAATTTCTTTATCGCGAATAATTGGGAGTTCATCTTTGTTAATATTCTCGCTGTCGTTTTCATCAAGGATATTCTTAATACGTGAGATTTTTGCCTCGAAGTTTTAATGGACCTCATCATGAATGTCGAGGACATTAACGTTGTTCATTTTAATCAAATGCAGAAAATAATTTTGATTTTTGGCGGGAAGGTTTTAAGGACCTCATCATGTAAGTCGAGGACATCGTAGTTGTTCATTTTATCCAAAATGCAGAAAATTTTTTTTTAATTTTTTTGGGGGGAAGGTTTTAAGGACTTCATCATGTAGTCGAGGACATTGTAGTTGTTCATTTTAACCAAAATGCAGAAAACTTTTTTTTAGTTTTTTTTTGGGGGAAGGCTTTAAGGACTTCATCATGTAAGTCGAGGACATTGTAGTTGTTCATTTTAACCAAAATGCAGAAAACTTTTTTTTAATTTTTTTTGGGGGGAAGGTTTTAAGGACTTCATCATGTAAGTCGAGGACATTGTAGTTGTTCATTTTACCAAAATGCAGAAAATTTTTTTTTATTTTTTTGGGGGGAAGGTTTTAAGGACTTCGTCATGTAAGTCGAGGACATTGTAGTTGTTCATTTTAACCAAAATGCAGAAATTAATTTTTTTTAATTTTTTTTGGGGGGAAGGTTTTAAGGACTTCATCATGTAAGTCGAGGACATTGTAGTTGTTCATTTAAACACAAAATGCAGAAAACTTTTTTTTAATTTTTTTGGGGGGAAGGTTTTAAGGACTTCATCATGTAAGTCGAGGACATTGTAGTTTTCATTTTAACCAAAATGCAGAAAATTTTTTTTTAATTTTTTTGGGGGGAAGGTTTTAAGGACCTCATCATGTAAGTCGAGGACATCGTATTGCCAATTTGAAGTTGGTGTGCACACACAGACAGACAGACAGACAGACACACACCATACCATTTTATTATTAAGAAATGAAATTATAAAAGTTTCAGCTATTAAATGAAGATTCGGCTTATTTTCCTACTTTAAAAAGCTCAAGAGTACTTTTGGTGCACAGAGTGTAATGAATTTTTTCATGTATAAAATAAAACTTGATTTTTTAAGAAATTTTATGAAAGATTCGGTGATTTCTCGTCTTTTAAACGGGAATTTGTACTACTCGCAGCACCATTTGCTTTTGATTTTTTCACTTCAGATAAAAGTTTACAAATGGAATTCTTTGAGATCCAATCGGATACTATACTAAATGCTAAATATTTGGAGATTAATTTCCTGAAAAGTTTAAAAATTTTATAAATTTTGCCGACTGGGGAGAATCGTCGGTCTTTTAGTTAGAACAATCTTAGTATACAAAAGTAGTCGTATAATTGTAATTTGGGTTGTGTTATTAGTGGTACTCTCAATCAATTCAACTGATCTTGCGGAATCAGAATTGCTCAAACTTTGGTTCATTTAAATTGGATACAGCATCTTGTCTCATGTCCACAGTTTTTCTACTAGAACGTCAGCGCTTGAGATCTCTGTGAGTAATCAGCAATAGCTGCTGTCTTCTTTACATGATAGTCAAGTTGGGGGGAAATAACTATCCGATTCTTTTTCTCTTCACCCTACCCGAGTCTGTGTCAGTTCCCAAAACCAACACCGATTGTTTTTGTTGCATAACCCTGGTCAACACATCAGTATATGAGAACAGCGGCTAGCAGAAACAACAGCGCCTTCACGGGCTGCTTTCAAACGACGCAAGTCTTCTACGAATATGGAGAAGACCAGGGCAGCGAAAAGGTGATCAGTTGAGTGGTTGTCGACACAGCAAAGGTTACAGACAGGAGAGATCGAGTCGTTCTTTATGTGAGTGTAGAAGTTTAATGAGTAATGATGACTCAAACAGAAACGAGAAAGGCTCCAGAAGCATTTCGGAAAAGTAAACTCCCGCTGAAAGTTTGTGAGGACGGAATTAGGCGTCAGCCTTAGAATTGGCGACGTGAAATAAAATCGTAAATTTTTTCATTGGCTGTGAACATTGGTTCAGGCAATTTATTTTAGCAAGGACCTGGGAATATTGTTTAGCAGGCGTATTTTTTAGTGCACGGCCATTGTCATTTAACATGTTTAAAGCAGTGCAAGGCTAGTAGGAGTCACGGGAAGCGAATAGGAATTCTGCTTCTTTCATATTTAAATTTTCTTGAAATGTTCTGTACACCAGTGATGAAACCACTTATTGGCTTTAGAATGCTTTTAAGCCTGTTTGCCTTGTCTGAAATGTTTGAAAGATATTTGTCGTAGGACATGGTCAGTTCAAAACTGAGGACAATTCTATTTTGAGGCAATAATAATATCGTCTGATAAAGAAAACGTCAATTTTTTCGGGTCAAGCCCGGGAAGTAAAATATAGGTTAAACAAGGTCAGAGACAGTACGGAACCTTTCAGTACCCCGTTTGAAGAATAAGGTTGTTTAGAACAATGGTCGAAAGGAGAGACGTAACCCTTAAGCCAAGATAAAACTTTGGAAACCAAAATTTGATGCTTAAGCCATTAATTTATTAAAAATTGATGATTTTAATTTTAATAATTGGAGCACTTACCTAATAAAATAATATACAGTGAATCCTCGCAAATTGGCCATTTTTGGTACATAGAGATTTTATGGCCAATTTGAGAAAATGGCCAATTTGAAAAAAATCAATATTTAAAAAATAAAATAAACACGTTTAAATTTTATTAAAATAAAATTCAATCCCTAATTCCTTTTTATTTGCTCTTTTTACATTTTCTTTGTATTTTCTTATTGCAGTAATCAGCAAACATCATTCTCATTTTCTGCATTACAGTAAAGTTGCCTTTCTATTCTAGTTAATGTCTTTGCAATATCTTTTCTATCGAGTGGATATATGATTTTTGTCTCTTCGTCGCTAATTTCAGACTCTTGATCCTCTTGTAAACAATTTTCGTTTATATCTTGATCTTCTGTGTTTTCGATATTTAGAAAATCTTCGCTCATTAGAGGATCGAAAATGTCAGTTCTTTCAATTTCAGTCTCATAATGTTCAATTAATGTATTTTCGTGATTAGATTCATTTAAAATCTTAAAACAATTTTGAATAGTTTCAGTAGATACGTCATCCCAAGCCATATTAACAAACAAAATTGCATCTTTTAATGTCAATTTTTTGTATGAATTGTATACAGAAATATTTTCAGTCTCCAGCAAATCAGTTAAGTACTGTAGCTTTCTTCTCATGAAATGAGTCTTGAAGGTTTTTATAATTCCAATATCCATTGGTTGTAGTAATCCAGTAGAATTTTTAGGAAAAAATAAAATCTTAATACAATCCAAGTTTTGAGGAATAGAATGTGCAGGACAGTGGTCTATTAGCAATAAAATTTTCTTCTTTTTAATTTTAAGCTGGAGATCAAAGCTAATAATCCAATCAATAAAAATAGATCCAGTCATCCAAGCTTTCTGTGAGCTATAATATGAGACAAGACATCCATAGTCAAAATTTTTAAAACATCTAGGCATTTTTGGTTTTCCAATCATCACAGGTTTCAATTTATGACTTCCGGTCATGTTTGAACAAAGCATAATAGACACACGGTCTTTAAAATTTTTGTATCCTTGGAATCGGTTTCTGCATACGCTTTTCGATGGAATAAGCTTGTAGTATAATGCAGTTTCATCCAAATTATAAATTAGATCAGGCTTATACGATTTAGAAATTTCTTTAAATTCTTCACGAAAAGAATTAATGTCAACTACTTTATCTGTTCGCATCTCTCCATGTAATTTTAGCATTCTAAAACCGTGTCTCTTTTTGAATTTTGCCAGAAATCCATTAGAATTTTTAAAGTTACTAAGTTGTAGCTCTTCGGCAAAATGCGCAGCCTTACACGATATTAAGGAATCATTCAAAAAACCACCTAAAAATTGGTTTTCAATTAATACCTTTAGACTCTATTGTATCCATCCATTCGATCAATTTTTCTTCAAGCGTAGGAAATTTTGGTTTGTGAGCAGCTTTATACGAATTTTGATAGATTTTCGAATCCCGTAAAATAGAGTCTTTATTAAGCAGTAGATTATTGATCGTCTTTCTCGAGATCGTCTTGTGGAATAAATGTGAGAATCTGTCAGCCAGAAGCTGACACGAAACACTGTCATTTTCTTCCTTGTAGTTTATAATTTGTGTTTTTTCAAGAAAAGTGAGCCGAGTATAACGTCCACGAGAAATTTTATAAGACATGTGATTAAAAAAATAGTTTATTTTCTTTAAAATTTTCAGCAAGATTTGCGTAATTATAAAGATCCCTACTCAGTTCTCCACGTGTGTGATATCAATCGAGCTCATTTTTTCAGGGGATCAGTTTGAAATATTTCTGGATAATATGCGCTTTTTACAGCTCGTCTAAATCCTTTTTATATATCTATTCTGGCGTTTTAAAATTTTCAGCAAGATTTGCGTAATTATAAAGATCCCTACTCAGTTCTCCACGTGTGTGATATCAATCGAGCTCATTTTTTCAGCGGATTAGTTTGAAATATTTCTGGATAATATGCGCTTTTTACAGCTCGTCTAAATCCTTTTTATATACTTATTCTGGCGTTTTAAAATTTTCAGCAAGATTTGCGTAATTATAAAGATCCCTACTCAGTTCTCCACGTGTATGATATCAATCGAGCTCATTTTTTCAGGGGATCAGTTTGAAATATTTCTGGATAATATGCGCTTTTTACAGCTCGTCTAAATCCTTTTTATATACCTTATTCTGGCGTTTTAAAATTTTCAGCAAGATTTGCGTAATTAAAAGATCCCTTCTCAGTTCTCCACGTGTGTGATATCAATCGAGCTCATTTTTTCAGGGGATCAGTTTGAAATATTTCTGGATAATATGCGCTTTTTACAGCTCGTCTAAATCCTTTTTATATACCTTATTCTGGCGTTTTAAAATTTTCAGCAAGATTTGCGTAATTTAAAAATTGGCCAATTTGCGAGGTGGCCAATTTGCGAGGATTCACTGTATTTAAAAGTAATTTAGCCGCGAAAACAATCTCAATTTATTAAATAAATAAAAGCAATAATTTTTTAATGAAATGACCAAAATAGATAAAAATGTTGATATATTTAATCAAGACGGGGAGCACGACGACGATATACTTGTGAAAGAGGTTGGTCGACGGTGGAATAATTATCAGGAGAAGTGTCCTAATTAAATAACCAAATAAAGCTGCACCTGAGATTGCTCTACAATACGCCTCTTGAACATATATATGAGAACCAATAGGAAAGGACTCATAAACAGTGCGACAATACCAAGAACTAGTAAAGGTTTTGGTTCATCTGATTCCCCTTTGCTCGTCACAAATTCTAATAACCAAAGAAAGACCCACATCAAAAAGAAAATTAGTTAATTATATTTTATTTATAAATTTGTTTTTTAATTAATTTTTTAAGTAAAGTAACAATTTTTGTACTATTTAAATTTTTTTAAGAGAAAGGCTTCAAAAAATACGTCACTCAAAATTCATTCGCTGAAATTATATTGAGATACTATAATTTTTTATTAATATAATATTAACCAGTAAAAGAGTAATCATTAATTAATTAAATAAAATTCAAAACTATTACAATGTCTTCTCTGGTGAGTATTTCACCCGAATTTCCTACGTTCCAATGTAAATAACAAATTTTTTACTTTCAGTCGGTCGGGCGACTGGTCAAACAGCCTCAGTAACACTTACTAACAATTCCAAGGAGTATTCCATCCAATTCAAAGTTAAGACGACAATGCCAAAGAACTACTCCGTCCGTCCCAACGGAGGTTGTTTGGCCCCTCAAGAACAAATCAATATTTCTGGTATTTTCTAAGAGTAGAATAAAGCTAGTGACTTGGCAACCCTCCGACTCATCTGAGAACTCAACGAAACACCGATTTCTTATCCAAGCAGTCAGGGCTCTTCCAGAGGCCAAGATAAAGTGGGACGAAATATCTCCCAAGGATATTGTCTCCAAACAATTTCTAATTTCTTTCCCGGACGAGAATTTGTCCACAGCGGTTGAATCTGAACATCGTGAGTCAGTCGAGTTGAGGGAAAGATTGAAGGTCTCCAAGGCTGAATTGGAAAGGACAGTCGAGGAAAATGAAAGGGCGAGGGATGTGTTGAGCAAAGCGGCCCTTCCTCAGTCCTCTCCTGTTTCATATGCTCTACTTCTCCTCCTGGTAATTGTCTCGTTTTTCCTTGGAGCTTATTTTTTCTAATATTCTTACATATCTTGTTTGGTTATGATAATAATATGTTGCAATAGCGATCAGTGTGGTGACCTAGTGACCTAAATTCTCGTGAAGGTGACTTTTATGGTGAATTAAAAACGTCATTTTAATTACGCTTTGGGTTTAAATGAAGCGGCTAAGACGAAGTACATTGATGACTTTTTCATTGACAAACAGAAAATTATTATTATATAGCATTGTCGGAAAATCATAAATTTAATTAAGTTTTCCTTGTGCCACAGCCAGTATCCTCACACACATCGGTTTCCATGCCCCCTGTTCTTTGCTATAGTCCGTAATGAATCAAGATCGTCCCCACTTTTCAGTCTTTTGTTTACTCCTGTCAAGTCTTCGTTTAACGCGGTAGGTAGAGTGACTCTAGGTCTTCCACGGAAAGCTCCTTTGGATTGGGCAAAATAGTTTTCCATGGCGATGTTCGGCGGAGCGAGGTTGTCCAGTCTCAGTATGTGCCCAAAAAGTCTCCATCTAGATTCCAGGATGTCCATGGAGATCGGTCTCGAGTTAGATCTGTTGTATAAGGCCGAGTTAGATATTTTTCTTGGGAATTGTATGTTCATAATTCTTCTCAGTTGATTTCGATGAAATTGGTTCAAACTGTTCATATCAGTTTTGGTCATTCCCCATGTCGATCCGTTATACGTCAAGACAGGAACAATAAACGTGTTATATATCTTTAGTTTTGTCTTTGTATTCAGTTTCCTTAATCTCCAAATGTTCAAAAATTTGTTATACGCAGCGATCGATAATATCTTTCTATGGGTGATATTTTCAGAGTCACCCAGGAGTGATCCGACTTTTTATGCTTTCTTCAAGGCTCATCATTGGTGCGTTCAGCACAAACAAAAAATACTCTTTAGATATTCTGAAATTGCCGATCCATCCTTTCTGACTACCTAAAAAGTAGTTGAAAACATAAACAATGTTTTATGAGAAGGGAAATACTATGCACTCATCTTCGGAAAAAATGGCTTTCTCTTGCAAGTTTAGAATCACTTCGTTGTAAAATTTTTCTTTCTTTCATTTATCTTGGTTATTTTTTGTTGAATAATATATCATTGTTTTATAATTTATCTCTACAATGAGAATGTAAATAAATCGACAATATTGGAACTCATGGAAATCCAACGTAAATATTTATGAAAAAATCGAAAAAAAGCTTTTGCACTCTATTTTGTTTAAAGAATACTAAAGTTAATGAGCCTTGCGAGTGGCTAATCTACGGCAACAATTCCCCCGGACTGAAGCACGCCTGCGCCTGCTGCAAAACCAAAACTTGTTTTTCAATAAAGGAGATAATAAACGCAGCCACTTCAACTTATCCAAAAAGACCGTCGATCACCTTGTTACCAAATTTGGGCAATGCTTAACAGCTCGTATCTTAGACGCCAAAACGATGTGGTCAAATGCTTGCATCTGCATCTATATCGCCAATATGGGGAATCAAAAAGTTTAAAAATTAAAAACTCATTCAGTCCAATCTGCTACCACCAACCTTTCATCTAACTTAATCGGTTGGAAATTAGAATCAAATAATTCTTGTTGCTCGTCTATCATAATTTATAAAAAAGCGTTACTTGCCAAATCATTTTTCTGTAAAATTACTGTTCGACTTCTGGATCTTCATTGATATTTGAAACATCTAAATATATTTTCTCTTGAATCCAACTATCGTCTCTGTTGTCATCAATTTTGCTTTTCTTTGCAATCTTTATCCCCAGCCGAAGAAGGAAAAAAAGTGATTCCAGACCGATTACCCCCGATGAATGCCTCGACGGCTATTGACGCAAAAATTTGATTTCTGGCCAAGGACGAATATTTTCTTGATTTTCTGAGGTCTGCGAGTTTTGCCGCCAGTAACTGACGAGATCGGATTGTTGGGAAAGAAAGTTTCGGAGCATGTCGCGTCCCAGATGAGGCATTTCCGGTGGTCGAAACGAAATGTTGTCATGCCATCTGGGCGCTTTCCATCTCCGCGATTCAACACGACTGGTTTCAACACATTAGGGTATCCCGTAGATGTCAGGGCACGGATTACCACATAATTAAGCCCAGAGTGGCGGGGGAAACGGCCAGCGCTACGACGGCAGGATACCGGGTGTAGTCCCAAGGTGTCAACCGTCTGACTACACCGGCATTGATGCTCACGGCAGATTTTCGATTCAAGGCGCAGGAAAAACTGCAATGCGTAGGCATTTGTTATCCAGTAACGTCCCGACTGGCGCCATTGGGATGGCTGTCAGCCGGGCTCCTGAATACTTTTGGGACCATGCAAGGAGACAGGCCAGGCGGTATTGATAGAAAAGTTTTGATTTATGACTAAAATAAATTTAAAAATTTTTAATTACAGTAAAGTATAAATTTAATTATAAATAATAATCAAAAAATTAATAACCCAACATCGAAATAAAATTATTCTGTAATTATGGTGTAATAAAATGGTGCAAGTAAATAATCTTTGTCTCTCACAAACGAACAGGTAAAATCTCGCTCTAATTCTCCCAGATATCTTTGCGTAGCCACAAGCAAAGGGTACGGAGTGTTTAACTATGCGGCCAATAACCTGCAACTCATTCACTCAGACAGCCAAAATGAACCCGTCAACGTTTCCCTCATTGCTTTCAACTCTGATGAAAATATTGTTTATTTTGTAACAAGCGAGAAGCCGAGAATCCTACATGTTTACGAACTCGACACTCAAAAGACATTAAAGGGAGTCACATTCACTGCTGAAATATCGGCCATTGATGTCGATAACAAAGTATATATTGTAATACATATATAGACTGTTATTATTAAAGTATCTTCCAGAATTCACGCTTTTCATTCCAGGGATTTCACTCCTCGAGGGAGTGTCATTTCCGACGTCGACCCCGACTCTTCTGCACAGGCAATCCGGAATGACATTGTGGTCTACCCGTGTTACGATCATGCTGGTTCCGTGGGGGCTAGGAAAATTGGGGGTGATAATTATTGCCCTTCGTTTCCGTGTTTTACAGAATCTATATCTGCTCTGGCACTGTCGCGGCATCTCTACTATTTGGCTGTGGCTCCTCTCTCTGTTTAGTGCTTTCATTATTTGTAGGGAAAACTCATTCGCGTGTATAGTCTTAACGAACAAATGCTCATCTTCGAGTTTGTAAGAGGACTTTTGAGGTATTTTCGCACATAAATCAAAGACCCGCAAAAATCACTTGCCTCTTCTTTTTTAACTTTGACTTTTTGGTCGTTTCTTCCAACACTGATTCCGTGCACATATTTCCTCTTCTGTCCACCAGTGAGATTACCACTCCGAACACATGGTGGGATACAGCCACTAATTTGGGGAGATCCCTCATTCGTCTACTGCCTGGGGAGTACTCGCAAACTACCTCCCATCCCAGGAGTGTCTGCACTGTCAAAATACCTTGTGGTCCCGGATACCAGACCAATGTGTTGATGACTGGGTACTTTAGTGTGTTGACGCTAGGACTGTGGGGCATATGGTACTCCACGTGGTTTCTGCACTTGGATGGTTATATTCCTTCGAGTTCGAGCCGAGTTGGAGTTACCGTGAAGTATTTCGTACTTCATTTCTGTTCTCGATTGTACTTTATTAATAGAGGGGAAATCTTCTGGGGAGTAGATGATGATATTATCGATTGTGAGAGCGAATTGGATGAAGATCTTCCTCCCCGGTCTTTCTTTGCTTAAATAATGTATTTACTGTGTGATCAATAAAATATATTTTCTAATATTCACATTGACCGAAAATTATCTTAAAAATAATCTTTTAATCAACATTGTAAATATAACATTTTTTAATGATTCAAAACAATTATGTCACAAAGAAACCATCAGTCCTGGAAATAAGACCTCCTCTCCATACAAAAAATCATTCATATAAAAAACAACGCCGGACATCCCTTAAAATTATACAAAAGAATAACCCTCAAACAGAGAAAATGGTCTATCCGGTGAAGGAAAGTCATAAATAGACCGATCAATCACAAATTCAGTAAACTGAAATGCCAAATTCTACCAACCTTCAAAGCTCTGTAAAAGAAAAGAGAATTGCAAGTTGTTTTATACGTCGATAAAAAGGCATAAGCATTTCCCAAAATTCCGTGGCACAGGCCAGGCCCTTTCCTGAGTATTCCCCGTTCCCAAATAACGTCGCAGTACTCTTCGGCCGCCTTGATGTACTTTTCGTGTCCTGTGAGCTAACAAATGACTCATCTTCTCTAACTTGATAGGCAGCTAAGTATGTGTATATGTTTCCCGGAGCACCGTGGCACCATTGAACGAGTCTGTCTGACTGGGACCCCACAGAAGACGGAGAATTACCCGAAGGAAAGTTCATTGCCATCAACTGATTGACAGAAGAAACAATCACGGGGATTATCTCTGCCTCGAGTTTAGGACATAAGAGTCCACTCTGACATTAAAAACCACGATTTGACCAGGATTGCCTGAATGAGCACAGTTAGAATGCCCGAGACTCCGTGGGCAGCCCCCAAATATTGTTTATGCCACGAAAACATCAATTCAACAGGGCTATTACACTGTCGCGAATATTCCCGTCCTGTGAAGACGACGTGTCTTACAACTTTGTTTAAAATCGGAGAGATGGCCTCGGACGATGAATGAATGTGTTTGTTGAGGAGTAGCAGGGCGTAGAGATATCCTGCCCACCCGTATAGAACTTCCTGGTCTTGAAAAGTACTTTCCTCCACGTTTTCGGAGAAGGCAATTATGCTGATGTAGACTAAAATAAATACGAGGAAATTGCAGAATCGCGGAGAACCACATTTCCATAACAATTCTCGATTAGGGCTCTCAGTGTAAGTAATCCTGTCTGTCCACAGAGAAATGACTTTGTGTGCCGGACTGGTCTCGAATTTTCTAATTCAAACTTTGCTGATGACAGATATGCCGGATTGTTCGTTTTTGCAAACATTTGGAAGTAAAGGAAGGCGATTCCTATTTTTTAAAAAGAAATTCCATGCCTCCTGTGCCAGAATATACTGAACCGTCTTCTTGTGACTTTTTCCTATTGGAGATCATAGAAATAATTGTATTGATGTAGTCACTTATTTTGCCTTTTAGATCATCAGACTAGTTAAATATTATTTTAGGTATACAAGTGGATATTTGTAGTGATTTTCCCAATTGAATTTAAAATCTGGGTAGGGATTAACATAGTACCGTTCCATTAGACGTTTTATTTAATAACATTTTATATTTTATTAATTAAAATGAAATTTAAATTAATAAAATAATTTACGGGAATCAATTTCAAAGATCAATTGCGTGAATTTTCTGAAATATCTGCATTTTCGGCATTTTTCATCGCCTTTTATCAAACGGCGTCCTGTCCGGATTTGTTTTAAGTGTTAATTTGTGATTATTTAATATGAATGTATAATTTATTTAAAAATTGTTTTAATTTCTTTAACGTGATTATGTTTTTTGAAAGAGCGACAGAATCCATTTTCAGGATATGTCCAAATATATATGGTCCCCGTCGAGTATTTTTGACCCCGCAATCAGATAACTTTCTTTGGTTGAGCCGTTTGCGTAGCTCTTTAGAGTCTTATTTCGTGATGCATGAAATGCACAAGTACCTTT
This sequence comes from Octopus sinensis, assembly GCF_006345805.1. Taxonomy (NCBI): domain Eukaryota; kingdom Metazoa; phylum Mollusca; class Cephalopoda; order Octopoda; family Octopodidae; genus Octopus; species Octopus sinensis. The sequence continues at coordinate 50,677 of NW_021832440.1, read as the reverse complement.
TTTAAATATTTTTTATAAAAAAATTGTTAAATAAAACGAAAGAGAAAACTACACCTTTTTTATTTTGCTTTCAGAAATTTTCACTTTGGATTCAAAATTTTACGAGACGTTGGATCAGCCTCGCGAATTAATATACTATCATCAAATTTTAACTTTTCTATTTAGTTTACCCTAATTATGATCAACCAGCCTAAATGTTTAACATAAAGGTATCTATTTGTTTCTTCATGTCATAGTAAAGATTTGTTTTATAGTAATATTTGTAAAGATTCTATTCTTTTGAACTAGGCTGAGGTGATGAGCCAATAGTATTCAAAAATACTCGTTTAAATTTAAAAGGGATTTTTTCAAAAATACTCAGGTGGTTTATTTTTCAGGCAAAGTTGAATTCGACTATTTTCGAGGTCATTCGAGTTTTCAATATTTAATAAAATGAATCAATTCTAAATCTTCGTTTTTTTATTTTTGATGATTTTTTGAACACTTATTTTGAAGCTTTACGCACATTAAAACACCTTTTTTATATTACTATGGGTGTCGTAAAAAACCGGCCGGTTGGCTTATAGCTACCGGCCTCAAAAACTCAGAACCAAAAACTCAAACTCTAAGAAATGGCTCTCGTGCCGGGACATATAAGGAAAAAAATGTCCTTTTTCTTTTAAAAATTTACTTTTTCATTTTCAAATAGTTTTTGTTAATCTGAATTACTTGCATGATGAAATAATACTCCGATCTCTTTGATATTACTTTAGAAGCGCTGGAGTTCTAAGGCTCATTAAAGGAAAAAAACATTTGGCAACGATCGTAAAATTTATTTTTGGAAATTATGTCCAGCATTCTGGAGCATGTGTTTGAAGTTGCAGGAAAATTTTCTTGCTGTAAAATCGTTTTAACTTATTAAATTTTGCATTTTTAAATATAAAATGTTTTGAAATTTTTCAATAAGCTTGCGTGATCAATTACAAAAAGAAAGTATTATGTATATGAAAATAATAGCAATTCACATAACCATTTTGTTAACAATAAAATTGTAAACTGATATCAAAAAAGCAGCCGCAGCGAATTGGATGAAAATAATAGGAATATTTTAAAGTTAGAAACTGTTTAACTTATTGAAATAAAAGTTATTTTTAGCAAAAATTTTACAAAAATGTCCGGAACCTAGAGAAAAAAGTGAATTCTGTTAATTTAATACTTAAGAAATGCAGTCAGATGCAAAAAAAGAAAATGGTTATTTATTATTTCAAACAAAAGAGAAATTATCACTGCCATCAAAATATCATCAATTTATTGACATGGATTTGAAATATAAGACAAATTTTAGTATAATGCCGCTATTAACAATTCATGCTGGAGACGTGGCAGAAAACTCACCGATACAACATTCTCGCTACTTTCATTTAATGTCAGATGTATGGCGATGTCCTACTAATCATGGAAAAGAACAACACTGTTCAAAGATCTAAAAAAATACAAAGTTACAATTGAATGCTTTTAGAAACAAAACTGCATTATGGACTAGAAGGGAAACTATTGAGCTATTATTTCATCTCATTCGATAGCGAATGCAGACACTTTGGGCAAGGATTTATGATAAAGAAGAAATTGAGACCGATGATTCACCGTTTTTGGAGTATAAATGATCGGATTTGCGTACTTCAGATTAGCATGAACAAGCTTTACCCATCTAAAAGCTTGCTATCCATTGATTGAAAAAGACTCTATTGAGATAGACCTGTTCTACTCCTGTCTCTCTGAAGTTTATTCTGAACTTTTTCACTTGTTTATATGAATCAATTCTAACTGTAATCGCTGGTGACCTTAACGCTAAGTGGGAATAAAAAGAAACCCGAATGAAACCTTTATAAAAAACACAGAAGAGGAATAAGGAACTTTGCAGAAACATTGCTTGTCAGTTTTTGTCAGGCAGGCAGATTGTTCATATGTAACACCGTATTTATACACTATGCAAGACATAAAACTACATAGACAGGATGTATAAAGAATCGGGTGGAGAATTTATAAATATTTACAAACAGATTGATTACATAATCTGTCGAGCTGAAAAAAACATTTTTCACCGACGCAAGATCATATGAAGGGTCAATTATCGACAGTGACCACAAAATGGTCATCGTCAGAATGTCATTGAATAAACATCTAATCAGGAACAAAACTAATACCAAAGGGGTACATGTTATTCACAGGAGGAGAAAACTCAACCTAAATGGAGTGTCATTGCAACAAACAGGGGATAATTACGGGAAATTCCTTGATACGTATCTGAGAAATATAGAAACAAATACACCAATCCCCAAACTCTGGAAGCAAATGCAAAAATTAATACGGGGAGCAGCAGAAAAACAGCTCTTATACACATAATATAATGGAAGGATTAATTTGGTGGCATACGCAGATGACGTAGATTTTATTCCTAATCGTGGAATAATATCTGTATAGTAATAATATGTATGGCGATGTCCTACTGTCCCGTACAAGTATTTATTTACTTAGTTAATTTTTAAATTACACAAGTTTTTTTTTGATTGGTTAACCTAAAATACAATAAAATAGACTAATTTATTTGTTTTATTATAAACTGATATGAGTAACGAAGACAAAACCCAAGATCCAAACTCACCCGAATCAGTTTGCAATAAATTTTATTCATCTCTTCAAATATCCTTCACCAAAATTAAAAACCATGTCCCGTTAAGGTCTCGGAATTTACCTCAATCTCTGTTTCAAGAACCTCAAAAAATACACATGAACTGTACTGCCGAGAATCGGTACGCATTTCAGGAACGGAGAAGGGTCAATCCCCCTTCCAATTACTACTCGGATTACTACCACTCAGTTGGACCCTACAACCTCGACTTTTTTTTGCCCAATCAACTAGACTATTCTAAATATAGGTTAGGAAAGCTTAACTAGGTCAGACATGAAATTTCTAGTGACGATTGTGAATACAAAAATCAGATGAGATGGGCACAAGAAAATGAGAGATGCCTTCCATCCACATCTTCAAGTATTTTAATATTTATTAGAATTTTGATACGAGATACAATCAGTGCATGTGGCAACCATCTTTTTACCCAATGCAGGAGGCCTATATTTCCCCCAATCCAAGTAACAATTTGATGGACAACTCGGTTATACCCTATCACGTTTATAATTGGAATAATTATACAAACGAAACCTGTCCAATAGGAATAGACACGAATTGTAAAAGTGTTATAAAATTCATTTGTAGTACAGACAACAAAACTTCAATTCGATGAAATAGAAAGACAGTTAAATGTTGAAAATTGTCTCTGACACAATTTAGGTGTCTAGTAATTATGTGGATCCTTTTATTGGAGACATGACTTAAGCACCAATAAAAATTTACTTTATTCATTTAATAATTCATTTATTTTATTCAAGTTTTTTTATTTTCAAATAAGCCAACCACCAAACTAATCAGAATTATCAAATTTTTTAGGGTATTTATTTTTTGATGACCTAATTATTATAAAAATCAGCATTTTTCGTTAGATCTGTCGAGGTTTTTATTCTATGTGATGTTTATCAATAGGAAAATTTTAGAACTGGCGTAAGTGCGAGCTCTATTTAGTGGCGACAATAAAATGCCCGTTTTTTGTTTTTATTATACAAATGTCGAGAAAATTAACATACTTAAAAACTTTTCGAATTTGAATGAATGAGACAAAATTATTACAACTGGTTAAACTAGTAGAATAAAAAATAAGATGTTAAAGACAAGTTAAAAAGTGGTTCAAACGACCTGAAATAATCAATTGGAAAGTCGTCAAAGATCTGAAAATTATTCCAAATAAATTTGACAAGAGCAAAGTTGGTCTTTGCAAAAGCAAAATGGAACAATAAAATTATTTAATAAACCATGTCATCATTATTTAACATTGATGGAATCAACTTTTGAATTGTAGCAATTACGTTGTTCCATAGAGATAGTGTGATTATACATAACACTATTCAAAATATTTTTCATGTCTGCTGCGGTGTGTCTTTTTATATCAGCTTTGAATACTCACCAAATATTCTTAATTAGATTGAGCATAGAGCTATAGGGACCCAATCTTAAAATTTTATTTCCGATGAATTCCTTACTTCTGACAATTTATTCAATTCCTGAATGGCATGGAGCATTGTCTATTACTATCACTACTGGAAAATTGTAAGCTTTCCTTGCTTTTCGTAGACAAATTCTCACCCAATCATAGGTAGATTCTTTATTAAAGGATCCAGTTTCAATTCATAATGCAATAATCCAAGAGAACCGATACAACCAATGAAATATACTTTGGCACCTCATAAACATGTTACAACGACATAAGCTCTTGTTTCTTTTCTAAACGACCTTTTTTAGGGGATATGTCAGGTTGAGATTTGTTTCATTCATAAATAACGTCGGAATTTTCTCCGATTGATATTCCGATATCGAATTAATAAAATTTTTTAATTTAATTCATAATTGTCTTTCTCTGTTCTCGTTTGATAACCTGTCATGATTCGCCCAATAGTGTAACTAAAGAATATACCGAATAAAAGATTAGTGTGTTAGACACTGGTATTTGTCATTAGAGGTCATTTGTGTTTGTACAAGTCATGTCATTTAAATGACTATTGATTTATCCACACAATACGTCTAACGAACTCACACAACAACCCTCGGGGACGAAGAAGCGATCACTGTGCAATAGTAAGCAGCACAATCCCTCAAAGTGACATCTGATAATACTCCTTCTAATAACGATGTTATTTTCTACTAATAAAGAGATACTTATGCAGCACTGAGGGACGCAGAACGACTTTTCCAGTAAAGATTGGAAGCTTTCTCAATGGTCGAGTTCTTTCCTGGTTTGATTTGCCACGATGGGCTTTTTAGTTAGTCTCTTATTAGTCTCTTTCTATTTTAACATACAAGTCTTCTATGTCGTTTTTTGTAAAACTGAATAGAGATTGTTTTAGACTGACGGAGTGACAAGTTTGAGCCATTTTTTTCTACTGCCTGGTTTGCATTGCACGGTTTTCTTTTCTTAACACTGACCTATTTAATTGTCAAATTTTCAACTGCGCTACCTTCCAAGAATATTATTCGAATTTATAAATCAGTTTTCGCGTAGAATGACTATATGGGTCTCATTTTATATTTCACTTGTCTAATTCTGACGACTCAACTATCGAATAAATAAATCCATCACTTTCTTATTGAAACTAATAGACGAGTTAGAACAAATAATTTCGGACAAATATTTTTACGTGAAAAAGCCAAAATTTCCGTCCGTTGATTTTTTTCATTTCATTAACAGAATGTTTGTTTTAAAAAGTCACTTTTAGAGCGAATAGAATAAACCGCAAATTCATTTATGGTCCAAACCCTGGCTTCGGCGACGACTCTCATGAGGCTTTGAGATATTATTATCACGGGAAGAAATCAGGACATTTTTCGTATTGTTTCAATCCGACACGATGATCTGAAAGGATACAATGGAAATGACTATATTCTATCTACTTCTCTTGGATTCGAGATGCATGCCACTGAGACAGACGAATACAACATTCTCCCCACTCTTTGGTAGATATATTTCAGGCATGTCTAGGCCGACTTGTTCAGAATTTGCAATGAAATTATGTTACTCTTTTGGGTGGATGAAATAAGTCGAATCAACTGCATAATGAACTCGTACTTAATTTGTTTATATTTGGTAGTCGGGACATTCCCGCCTCCACTCTTAAGTGGCTTTACTTCTGCGATTATTACTACGACATATAATCTAACATTCCTGGACATTCGTTTTATCAACTAACACTTCTTGTCTTTCTTCGAGTTAATGAGAAGACCTGAGAGTCAAAGCTTGTATACCCTCGCCAGAGACTTGACTTGTGTCCCCTGTCTTTCCAACATTGGCTGCTTCTCATCGATCAGAGAAAGTGTTGCCTCATTGTTGCCTCAGAAATCGGGCCGAACTTGCAAGATTTTGCTTTGGTCATCATCCTTTATCCCTCGACTACCAAAACAAACTGGAAAAAGATATTGATCGGACCTGTTTAATCTGCTTTGACGGACGATACACAATAAGTCATCTTCTTCTCGAATGCAAAAACCTTGCCGCCTTGAGAAAATCATACAAGATAACTCCTTGACTTGTTGTGTGACCCTAAGAGGTCTGTTTGTTTTCTTCATGCCGCATTTCCTCCCAATTCAGGGTGGAATGGGGTTAAATAAATAGCGAACGTCAATGCAGGACTAAATAATTCGCCTAATCTCCCTGTTTGGTCTCTCCAAACTTTTCACAAATATTTTTGATTAGGCGTTTCAAGATGTTTCATCTAATGTTGGAGCTACCATTTCATCATATTATTTTGTTCTACAAGAAAATCTAGTCGTGGATGAGACATTCAACCTCCTCACGACTGTCCCCTTCGAGCTTACGGGAAATATTCCGTGCAATCTGTACGAGGATTCTCCGTGGTCGTTTCTTTTTCAGGCAAATTTTTGTCATAGCATGGACTTGTCGGATGAAGGATATCTGTATAAATATTGAGCACTCACGGTATCGTCTATTCACTGCCACGATCACACTTTGTTCTAGTTAGACGCTTTCAACCCTTTTACAAACCTGACCACTCATATCTCTGGCAGAACATTCCTCGAGTGGTACTCGGTCTTGTCCTCAAGTCATTCTAAGACCCAGGAAATGAGTTGGAGACACCTCACGGAGACAAGTTGTCAAAGACAGGCCAATTAAAAATGTAATAATCAAAGTAAGCAAATGTTTATCTGCTGCCGGAAGCGTCTCCAAAGTGGGTCTGTGTATTCGGAGGAGGTAGTCAAGGTGGACCCTCGGTGCAGTGAGGTCGATGGAGAACCAGCAGGGAATGGAAGTAATGGGGATGCTGTAATACGAATTCCCAAAGCCCTTAGCCATGGATATGTTGATGGTGGAGTATCCCGTCACTTCCTGGAGTCCCCTGTTGTCCACTTTGGTCTCCAATACCCGCCTGAAGTGCTAACATAGACTAGACTGCCCACGTGGATGTCAAAAATGGGGACGACCTGCTCAAATCCCTGGATACGGACGACGGAGTGTGGTTCCCTGCCCGAGGACTGGTTGTAATCGAGGGAGTGTAGGAAGACAGGGAAGGCGGCACAGTTCTGCAAGTAGACCTGATCATTGTCGTTGTATATGCGGACCCCTTCCATGGTGAGGACACTACCTTGGTGGAAGTCCTTGCAGATTTTTTTGATGATGGGCAGTCTCTGACCGGGAAACGAACTGATGGACAGTCTCGTGGTCCCCTCAAAGTTGGCCGAATTGCCTATTCCGGTGAGGACCAGGTTGGGGGAGTGAATCATGTTCAAAGTGGCAATGTTCCGGTCAAACTCGTTGTAGGCCACCCGACACCACGAAGAGGAGTCCCCCTCGCAGTACATGTTCCCCTCGTCCGCTGGGGGTGGGGGGATTGGCCTACTTTGGCAGGGCACGTAGTGGAGGGTGTTGTAACAGATTTTGGTCTTCACGTTGTTAAGAGGGAATTTGTTGGCGCACAGACAGAAGGCTTGGGCTGTCGATGTCATCCATTTCCACCGCTGTTGAAGGGTGCTCAGCAACTGTGTGTTAGTGGAGGGGTACTTCTGTCCTCGAGGTGGTGTCCACTGCCTGATATATGCAATGCTCCCTGTTCACTTGGGGGTAGTGCTCGTTCTTCATTGATTGTGTAATACTATTTATATTATATTAATAAAAAGGTTATTTATTATTATTTAATAAAATATTAATAACCTTTGTTGTTGTGGTATGTCCCTCACCCCCAAATTTGTTGCAAGTCCTTTATTAGTAAATATAATTAAAGATCAAAAAGTAATTTGCTTCCACGACCCTTTGATGTACGTCGGCAAAGTATGTCCCCCATAATTGTCAGTGCCTGCAAAGTCGAGTAAAGAACGACGTGCTGCAGTACCGTGTGCACTACCACGGGTGGAACAAAAAGCAGAGAATGTGGTATAATTGAGGCAGGTGGGACGAGTGGGTGACGGAAGATCGAATGATGGACTGCACCCCCGAAAACCTGGCCACGAAGGACGCTCTGGAGGCCAAATAGTTTAGTATTGAATAATGGGCAGCAATGAAGAACACTCCAAGCCGAGGAAGCGAAAGAGTGAGGGGGTTTCAGCCGACTCGAAGCCTCCAAAAGTGGCCAGGAAGAGTGTCAGTTTGCCGGAAGAAGAATTTGTGGCGGAGGTGAGGATGCCGGAGAATCTGAAATGTGTGTTGGTGGACGACTGGCACCTGATCGAACAGAAATCGAATGTAAGGAGGTGGTAATATTCAGCTGATCAAAATCCCGACGTGCCGTCCAATAACGATGATTCTGAAGGACTTTAGTGGGTGGAAGATGGGGACTGACGGACAGTCCTGTCGGGAGCCTTCCTTCGTCCAGTCAGGCCATGTCCCACAATTAGGTTTCTGGGGGAGTTCACGGGAGGGGTGGTCGATTACTTTAATTTATCACTCGAAAAGCAACTGCTCTACCCATCCGAACGACCTCAGTTCAACTCACTGAAGAAGGAGGGGGATTGTAGGTGGGTGGAGGTGTATGGCATTGTCCACCTCCTACGACTGTTTGGTGGCACTTGGCTTTCATTCTGTTTAGTCAAGATTGGGGAATACTTGCAGAACAGTGCCTTCTCCAGACTGGAGATTGGGGAGTTACTTCAATACATCCACTCCTTCTTTGAGTTGTCCATCTTTTCCATTTAGATTCCTCTCTCTAAATATTGAGAAGTACTTTTCCTACTCCGACTACTCTCCCCTTTGTTGACTTGGACTGTTCTCAATATGTACTCTTATTATCAAGAGATATTCACACTTTATTTAAGTAATCAGATATATAGGCAATACGCTGTTTACAGCTTCTAATTAAGTCGGGGATTGCTTTATGTTTGAGGAAGCACTCTATCTGTTTTGATTCAATCAGGTGAGTGGCCTCTATTAAAATCTGCTGGCGGGTGACTTTGTGACGTGATGCAATGGAAGGGATTTTCTTTTTTAGTGCTTCCAGTCCATTTGAGAGGATTCGTCGACGTTGTCTCTCCCGTTCATTGTGACGTGACTTCCGATGGCTCATTCGAGGAGTCGAGTAGGAGATTTGTTCAAAAAATGAATTGTCAGGACGGGTTGACAGATTGTCGTGGAATATGCCCTCGGATGACTGCTCGACTGCTATAAATGTAACAGAATGTTGACTAATTATAATATGAAAAGGTTTAAGAACTAAACGTGTACCATCTGTGGGAAGCCCTCCAAACATGAAATCCTCAAAAACATTGTTTGGATAGGAGAATTCAATTCTAGCAGAACAATGCTGTCGTGTGTCTTCTTCTGAATCTTCCGAAAGGAACCTGTTAGTATCCCGTTCAATTATTGACAGTTCTTCGTTGTTGATGTCCAGAGATTGCCAATAGGGAGTCAAGAAATAATTTTTCATTCAGAAATAGTCGGAAAACGCCGCAACGCGTTTAAACCAGTTTTTGTTACGCCCGTTAAGTGTTACTAAAGTGGCGATTATGAAGGGAAGAGTCCTTTTGTTTATTTGTGACTGAATGACCTGACAATGAGTAAAAGCTTATTTTCAAACATCCGGGATTATCTCATAAATGTGATCGATAAGTTTATATAATATTCAAATAATAATTCAAGTCATTAAACTGACATTAGTGTGGTATTTTAGACAGCTAGACACTTCTGGCAGTCTGCGACATATCTTTGATAAAGGGTCTTATGGTCTGTGTCTTGCATATATCCACAGTGTGGTGGCCATACGATCAAAGAATCTGGATTTATTGATAGTTGTTGTTTTTGTATTAATTCCCATCAATAAGACTCAGACAATCTCCTTAAATTAATTCGGTCTATTCACAATCCTATTAAAATTTGAATCGTCAGTATTGAATAAAATTATCATAATGTACTGGTATTTATCGATTTCAAATAACACAAAATTTACATTTGTTCACTCTATTTATATTCTCAAGCCTACTCCTCCACCCTACAAATATGATGGAATAATCGCCAGACTTTTTAATTAATTGCACTCATTGAAACAAGTCTATTCTCGAAGTACAAAAATAAAATAAAAACAGAAACTAATTTGAATCAAAATGACTGAGAATCGATTTAAAGTTAGTGCAATCGAAGTTAATCACTGCAAACTCATTTGATCTGAGAGAATAGACATCCTCAACCCCCACCCCTAAAACTACCTCCGCACACCAAACCAGTCCTCAAAAACAAAAAACTGGAAATATGTTGCATCTAATATTCCCCGACTTGCCTCATGAAGCCGACCACCAAATCAGTATTGGCCAATGCAATCTCGTCATTAACTGTCATTACACTCACAAACACACCTTTCTGGTACTGCAGTCGGGACACACTCATTTCACTGTACAAAACACAGCCGATATTAGTCTAACATAACATGTGAACTACACAACACTTGGGGTGACCACTGCTGGCCCAGGGAAGGCGACAAAGGAGACCAGATCTGCCCACTCCCCCAGTTTCATTGGTCCAGACTGCAATTGTAGCATGTTGGTGTGCCCAATGTCCGCCAATCGTCTACGAATAGTCCACAACCCACACACCGGTCAGTAGGATATTGTGTTCCCTCTTTAAATCAACCAACTCCCTCACGAATTGGGGGGTGAACTCAAACAGGAGACTGCTGAGGATGATCATTCCACAGTACGGTCCCCCCTTCCCTATAAGCTGACTTTAAATGAGCACATCACACCATTACTGCCTCCTCCATGTCCTTTGTGTTGGCCAAATATAAACACACGTGGGGAATTGATTTTGTCCGGCAAATGTTTTCCAGTCGGGCTTTCAATGGGTGGGTTTGTTCTATTTTTGCACATTCGGAGACTCCGAAAAACTTCTGAGGGGAGATCCCCAGGCTGATCATATATTCATTTATTGATGGGAGGGATGAGACTGGGACCAGTGAGTCAAGTCGGCATTGATACCATATTTGTTGCATATTTAAAAGTCTATTAATTAATTATTTGAATGGACAGATCAGAACCCCGCATGGAACTGAGCAAATCAAGTCGAAATCGGGAGACCTTGTGCGTATAAAGTCAGCAATGTGAGTACTGACACGTCTCTGTGGCATGATGGGTGTGGTCTCACCAGCACGGGAGGGTGGGACATTATTATTCCTCATGTCAAAATAAATCGGCGCCTTTTGCCCATTTTTTAGCACAAATTTTCCAAATTAAATCGAATTTATGCCAATTTTAGAGTATTCAGTATGGCCGAAAAATTCTTCCATGGTCATATTGCAAGGTGTTTCTTTCTTCATTGGTAAAATATTTCCAAACAGGCGCCAGCGGGTTTCAAGTAAATTTAGGCCCACAGTTAGTTAACCTGTATAATTTATCATTTGATATTTTCTTCGGCCACGAATAGCCGAGGAGTTTTCTCAATTGACCTCTGTGGAAAGAGTCAAGTTGCTCCATGTTACCCCAAGTACCTGAGTTGTACATGAGGACAGGTCAGACAAATGAATCATATAATCGTAGGCGCATCTTAGTCGAAATTTGATTTTTTTTCATCCAGATAGATTGAAGTTTTTAAGTGCAATTATTGATAGTATTTTTCGTTTGGTAATATCTTTGGAATCGCCAAGAAGAGATCCGAGTTTTCGGACGTTTCGCCACTTCTCATTTATGCGAGTTGGCATACGTTCGACGGTTGTTATTTTGGTTTTCTCTTCATTGACATTGAGTGATTATTTATCGAAAATTGTTCTTGCTTTCTACATAATAATTTCTATTAATTTCCGATCCTCCGTAATAAAATCAAGATCATCCGCGTATATGAGTTCCACAACTTGGTTGTCCATACATTCAATTTCTACTCTTAGGTCTCTCAGAGCTGCCTCCAGATAGACGATAAATAATATAGGCGATAGTGTGTCCCCTTGTGGGGTTCCAATATTTGTAGGAAATAGTCTAGACTCCTTAGGACCAATTCTGACAAAAAGTTGAGTTTCCGATAATAGCATATGTATCATGCGTAGACTGTCTTTATCTACAATGTTCTTTAACACGATAAGTAGTTTACTCCTGTTGATGTTATCAAAAGCTTTGCTAATGTCGATTCCCAGGACGTGAAAAGTTCGTTTATACTTCTGACATATTGAGGACGGACGTCCAGGAGACTGTATTCCGGGAATAATACGAAGGAATATGCTATGATCGGAGGCCGATTGAAGGATGCAGACGATCTGGACGAAATCGGAAAGAGGGCAAGACGACGGAAGGAATGGAAGGGGCTAACAAGAAGAATAGTTAAAAACATGGCACAAGCGAAACCATAAACTTTGTTTACTGGCAACGCGAACGTGCATTAACTAACTTAACTTATGCCAATTAGGAGAGTCGTCAACTCATGGTCTGAAATTAACATTTTCAAACGTGTCTATAATATTTATTTTATATATATTTATTTTATTTGTAAATATTTTTCATATTATTTATAATTAAGTTTAATACAACAAATATCCGATTAATGTGGCCTTTTGGACTAAATAGTATGAAATGACAAATATTACTCATTACCACGTGCGAAATGTTAATAGCTTCGAAAAGACATTGGATTTTCAATTGTTTTTTAGATAGTCAAAGACGATGGCTAATAGTAGAGCTGGAATCTGAGTTTTATTCATGTTAGTCATATTTGGCATCATTATGCATCCGTATTTGCTGGAAAAGTTTTAAATTATGTTATTTGTCGCTGTTTTCTGGATCTGGATTTGGTAAGTAACTCTTCTAATAATATTGCCGAACACTAGTTCAGACTTTGACGAGAAAAGACGTTCAAACAGGGTAAAACTCCCCCCCCCAGCTCGTCTGTAGCTAGCATAAACATTTATTGAATATGAGTCCAGCATAAAACTAAAAAGTCAGGTTTACAACTACTGTGAGCTTTTTTTCCAATTCTCATTGCAAACATAATTGAAAATATTTTTCGCTGTCAACGACTTACAAATACTTGTAACTAACGATTTAACACTTTTAACACCTCATTAGACCAAATTGTTCATATATTCTAACCGATACTGAAAAAACTAGTTTCCCTCATTAAAAATACAAATACGGCAAAATTGGTTATTTTTCCTCTATCTTCTTATATCGAAAACCTACATTGTATAGAATAAATGTTGTTTCTACATTTTTCTAGTGTTATAATGATTGTTCCACATAACATCAATTCCAATGAAAACAAGACATTAAGAAATAGCCCTACATATTTGTCCGTCAAAAAATATCGGAAATCTTATTCTGTTTAGGTTAAATAATTGCTATAAAATCAAATTGCAAATTTTAAAAACAGCCCCACAGCATGATACTTTCTCTCCCGTGCTTAATGATGTGTATGGTGCATTTTTGGTTATACGCTTGATTGTATTTACGCCAAATTGAAGGCGTGTAGTTCAGTCGAAAACCGACCAACTTTGATGAATTCTTCCTTACAGTTCATTTCAATCATGTTTATAATGTATCTCTCCCTAATGCCGACTGTTTTATCTTGTAACAATCTTAATTATTATAATAGTCCCACGCTGAAAGAAAAGTATTATTGAGAGAACAGTTGAATTCGTGGTATCGACTATTCTCTTATTATATGGCCAAGACATTTGCAGATATTCCTCTACAGGTGGAATGTGGTGGTATATTTAGATCATTCTTCCTGTGATGTACGGCAGTGGTTCTCAACCTTTATTTTTGTATCGCCCCTTGGAATTTTTTTCGCCCCTCCAATTTTTATATCGCCCCCTTATTTCATTAGTAAAAATTTTTATTTAAAAAATAAGAGTTTTAATGAGATCCTTGTGGTTGATGAAGATTGACAAGTTTTTCAAAATTTGTATTTCTTTTCGTAAGTGTAATTCTAATGTCGCCTCTTTCTTCTATATTTAGTTTGTTTCTTTTTTTCCGATCATACTATTCAGAGTGCTGAATCCTCTCTCTACGCAGTATGACGTAGGAAAACATAATATTATTGGCATCATTTTTTCCCATAATTTCGGGAATTTCATTTTTATAGATTTTTCTCCCCAGAATTGTGTCAGGTTTTCATTTTTAAATTTTATTTTCAGTTCTTCGTCGTTTTTTAGTTCTATTAATTCTTCTTGACATTCATCATCAGAATCATAGTGAATGGGCAACCAAGGATTAATCATCCAATCAGAAAAGTTTAAATTAATTAAATCTTCAAATCTTTTTTTCAAATCTTGTTCCAAAGATTCTAAATGAAATTCATAAATTTTCAGATCGTTGTCATCAAAAGTGTGGTCATAAAAATCGAATTTTCCAAATTTTCTATTATGTCACATGCCCTGTTCGTTACCATGCCCCGCTCGTTACCATTGCTCTAAATTTTTAAAATTTCAATTTAAAATATTTAAATGATTGAAATATATTTACTTATTAATTTAAAAATTAATAATATTATGGATTTTTATTTTTTCAATGCTTAACCATTATCATTAAAAAACAATAAATTAAGCATGTTGTTTTATCTCATGGTTATGGTTAGGGTATAGGTTAGGGCAGGCATTCTCAACCTTTTTTTGTTCATCGCCCCCTTAGATATTTTGTCGCCCCCCTTTGAAATTTTATCGCCCCCTTGTCCACCTACAATTTAAAAATTTTTTGGCATTGTCCCTTAATTGGTTGTTTTTTGTACATAACTCAAAAATCAAAATATAAAATTATAAATCAAATGTAAAAAATTGAATTTTTATTAAAAATTATTAGTGAGACCCTTGATATTGATGTTTACTCGCTAAATATTCTATGTCGGGTTTAATTCTGCTCAACTTTAGGCGTATATCGCCTCTATAACACACTTCCAGTCTATTTTTTTCACATTGTGTATTATGATTGACAAAACTAAATCCACTTTCAACCAAATAAGTGGTAGGGAATGTCAATAGTACATTACTCATTTCCTTCCATAAATTTGGAAATTTCATTTGTAGATCTTTTGATTGCCAAAATTTAGAGATACCATCCTGTTGAAATCTGTGAATATATTCTTCATTATATTTAAATTCAATTATCTCTTCTTGGATTGTTTCGTTCATATCTTCTGGCACACATGAAAACGGATCAATCATCCATGCTTCAAATTCCAAATCAAACAAATCTTTGAATCTAAGAGATATATCCGCTTCTAGTTCCGTCAAATGTTGACAATATGTCATAATATTGTTTTGACTAAAATATTTACTTATCTCAGATAGTTGTGAAATGTTTCCAAACTGATTTTAGAAAAATTATGTCGATAAAGCAATAATTTTTTTCAAATGTTTTCATTATTCTTTTGCAATCAATCATGTTGACAAAATTTCCTTGAAGAAGAATAGTAATTTCATTAAATTTTGAGTCTAAATTATTAGGCTTGCCATTAAAAATATTCTAATTAAACAATTTTTAATAAATATAAATTTTATTTTTTATTAAATATATTATCGCCCCCCTGTACAAAATTATCGCCCCCTTGTACAAAATTTTCGCCCCTAGGGGGGCGATTCGCCCCCGGTTGAGAACACCTGGGTTAGGGTTAGGGTGAAGGTTAGGGTTTGGGTGAAGGTTAGGGTTTGGGTGAAGGTTAGGGTGAAGGTTAGGGAATTGGTTGGGTTTAGGGTTTGAAAAAATTTAAAGTAGAATTTTCGAATGGAGATACAAAGATTGTTTACATGAAATGAATCAAAAAAGGACAAATTTAATTTTTCGTTTTAAACTTCAGATCTATATATGATTTTAAACTAAAAAACTGGATAAAGTTTGAGTTTTTTATAAGAGATCTACAGATGATTTTAAACCTTTATCTTTTTACATTTCAAAAAATGTTTTAAATAAAACTAAAAACTGGTTAGAGTTAATTATAAAACTATCAAATTATGTGCCTTTAAAGCGTTTCACACAATTCACATTTTTAAAATATGTTTTAATGTGCTTATCAGTCAAAATGGTTTGTTGTATAAAAATATTATTTTAATTTATTTGTTTTAAAGCATCTTTTAGTATATCATTAAATTGTACTCTAATTAACCTAATATATAGGTTGAATTTTATGTCGTTGTGATTGATTATTAATTTTTCTAAAAAATTGAAAAATCATTAATCAATTATTTCTCAGAAATAATTCGGAGGTAACGAGTGGGGCATAGTAATCCCTGAGGCATGTGACATATTACTTAAATTAAATTTGTAAAATTGAATTTTTTCAACGAATGTATTTCTAATTCGTTTGCAATCAATTAAATTAACATAATCTCCTTGTAAAGCCAATGAAACTTCATTTAATTTTTTAAAAATCCAATTTAAATAAAAAATATTTTTTCTATGAATTTTGCAGGAATTAAACAATTTAAATTCTTCTTGTAATCTTAAAAAATCAACAATTGCATCAAATAATATCACAAATCTTTCAAGACAATTTCCCTTGGATAACCATCTTACTTCGGTATGTAAAAGTAACCTAACATAATCTTAATTTTGATTAGTGCAGTATTCACGAAAAATACGATCATACTTGCTGTTTCTTTTAATTTTATTGATAACTTTGATAAAAATTTCAATTTTTCAGATAATTTTTTTGCAATTAAATGATGCCGATGTAAAATACAATGAATTGAAGTGGACATTGGAGATTTTTGTTTCAGAAAAGCTAAAAAAACCACGATATTTTCCAACCATAGCCATTGCGCCATCAGTTGCGCACGATAAAATATGTTCAAATGGAATATCATTTTGAATATTGACAATCCTGTAGTATCCGTGACTAAAGATTTTGCAAATAATAACTCTTCTTGCAAAATAGAATCATCATCGAAATATCTTTATAAAAAGTATTTATAAAAAGTAATACCTTACATATGCCATCAAAATTGACTGATTATCAACGACAACTGATTCGTCAAGTTGGACTGAAAACTTGCGTTCTCTGAGAAATAAAATTAAATATTGTTCAATTTCATTAGAAATTTCATCAATTCTTCTTCGTATAGTGTCGTTGCTTAATGGAATAGTCTTCATAATATTTGAAAAATCTTTTTGTAAGATATCGTTTATAAATAAATTTAAACAAGGACGGATGACATTTTCTGCAATCGAATGGGCATTACCTATAAATTAAAATAATAATGCAACCAGTTTTTGCGATTATCTCTGCAACTTTATATGAATAAGATAATCCAGAGACATTTTGAGATATATTTTTATTAAAGATTGACGGTGAGGTGTTTTTATTTTCAAAATTCTTTTTTAATTTTAGAAAAAAGTCTGGCTTTTTTCCAATTGAATTATGATGTTTTCGCTTTAAATGTTCAATCAAACGAGACGGTTTCATTGCCTCATTCAAAAAAATTGTACCACATTGAAGACAAAGTGGTTTATTAGGATCTTGAGGATCTTTAATAAATCCAAGAGAAATATATTCATCTTTATACATTCTGACTTTTTTTTGAACACGACCCATAAAAATAACTAGAAATCACGCTTAAAAATTTAAATAAAATATAATAAAAATATCATATTATTAATAAATATTATTAGACTCGATTATATATCTTTATTTTTTCAAAGATTATCGACTTCTAACATAAAATTTTAATTTTTCAAATATTAGCAATCAGCCATCGCTCCCCTGGCAGAAAAAATCGCCCCCCTACCAAAAAAAATCGCCCCTAGGGGGCGAATCGCCCACCGTTGAGAACCACTGATGTACGGGACGATTATATATTGGATGACTGCACAGTCGAGTGACGGATTTCGATTTATATTATATCTTACTATTTGTGTTCTAACTGGATTGATCTCGCAGTCGTTGGATCTGTTGATTGGAACTGGCTGTTCTATGGAAGTATGTTTATGTGGGTTTTTTAAAATATTTGAAAAAAATCATGACTCATTTATATCAAACGAAAAAATTTAAATGTTACGTCCTTGTAATTTAATAATGAAGGCAATAGTCCTTGGATTCTGGCTATTAACTTAGCACAAATCTTTGGAGTAACTTCGTCCATAGATTGTTTAATTAAATCCTCCAATCTCTGTTTCCGAAATTCTGTTTTTGACAAGTCAGGTTCATTTCCATCTAAGATATTCCCAAGATTTTCAGCCATTTTTCTTTTTACAACTTTTATTCCGTACTTATCTTGGATCTCTGCAGCCAATTGTTTGCAAGTAATTTTCGGATTTGACTCGACCATTTCTTGCATATAATCTCGTACGGTATTTGAAATTTTTGAATATCGAAAACCACCTCTTAAATCATCCTTAAAGCCTTCTTTTATCCACCTGTATGCAGTTGTTCTTTTTATTCCGAGAGAACATGCAACTTGATTCCAATCCCCATCATTTTCGTAAACGGTCAACAAATTTTTTCTTTTTTCAGCTAATTCTTTCTTTTTATTAACGTACATTTTGTAATGTAAGGCGATTTTAAATTAATAAATGAATTCAATAACCGACTTGAAAATCCTTGAACTTGAAAATCCCATATTGAATTTGGAAAATCCCACTTTGAACTTGGAAATCCCATATTGAATTTGGAAATTCCCATATTGAACTTGGAAAGATATAGATATGCGTTTTGGGGAAGAATTCAGACATTGTAAGGATTCGATCGGGGGAAACTACAGTGTGCTAATCCTCAGAGATGTATGTTTCCCACTGGCCACGATGTTTTGGGTAATATGGGTGCTCTCGATGTTGAGTTCTATATGAATTTTGCAGTTCTCTGCATTTTTTGTGTCTTACTTAGAATTGCTCCTTTTTTCGCTTTAAAGGTGGAACTAATGATTAAATAATTACCAATCATCAATTATATTCTAGCCGAGGGGTCGACATGTTTTTTGTCATCGCGGGGCAAAATTTTATTTTTGTTTAATTCGATTGTTATTTTATGAGGACAATGGTCTACAACCAAAAGAATTTTAGTATTGTAAATACTCATCAAAGTTCAAGTTTTTGAAACACCTTGGTTTCTTAAACTTTCCGATCATCCATGGGGTTCTTTTATCAGATCCAGTCTTATTTGCGCAAAACATTAATGAAAATCTGAAAATTGGCTAAAAAATGTTAAACCTATCTTTAAGTAATTTTTGTCCTGTTCGGTGTTTCCTGCAGACACTTTTTGGCAATCTCCAAGTTTCGACCAAGTATAAATCTCGACGTATAAGCAATAGATTTTAATTATTTTTTCATTATTATTAATTTAGTTTGATTTTATAGGATTGTCTGGATTTTCATATTTTTTAAAAATAAAAATTAAGCCAAAAAATCGTATTTGTAAACTATTAGGAGCAGAAATTGCAGCCGCATCAACAATAGACAATCCCATTTAAAATTAGTCAATGTTGGCCATTGCATTCTACGTTTTTGAGGTATTTTTTTTAATTATATGAGAAGTTTGGCGAGAAACAACGGTTGAAAGGGTAGGTGGTTGGTTTATTTGTTAGTTTATTGACGATGTGTGTTTTCTTTAATTTATTAATATTAATTATTTATTTCTAACAAGGAATTATTTTAATAAAATTTTAAATAATTTATTCTCTTGTGGTTTTTACTTGGTCGAAACTTGGAGATTACCCACTTTTTGATGTAATGGTCTTGTAAAACTCAAGAAGAGCTATCAATAAGATAATTTAGAATTTCTCTTTTTTGATCACAGAACACTTCCTCATGTTACACAAAAAGATACGCGGTATAAATATTTAAAAAATTATTTTTTTAATAATAAATTTTAATTTTTTTAATCTTCAACCGGAACCTTTTTGGATGACGACTGCCAGAGGATAGGGATCTCCCTTCGGCTTGGTCTCGACATATGCAGCATCCACCAATGCCGATGTGGATCTAAAGTCGACACTAAAAAGCTCCACCCTCTTTCGTGTCGCAGGAGTGCCGGTCGAAGTCCCCGCCACGCCTCGCTAAATGACGTCGTGCTTAGAGCCCTCAAGTCTGCAGGCTTTCCGTCACAACTTGAGCCTGTCTGATTGGACCGTGGTGACGGCAAACGCACAGACGGAATGACAATCTTTCCTTTTCGGGACGGCAAGTGCCTCGTCTACGTGCATCGATTCTTTCTCTTTATCGGCAATCATGTCATCTGCCACTTCCCCCGGGTCCGCTGCGGAAAAGGCTGAGACGGCCAAAATTAAAAAATACCAAGAACTTGGACGCCGTTTTATATTCTTACCAATCGCTTTCGAGACATCGGGCGTTGCCGGGTTTCTAACCTCGGCCTTCATCAGCGACATCGGGAGGAAATTGGCCCACAGGATGAAAGAGCCACAGGAGGTTTCGTGGCTATTGCAGCGGATATCCATCGCCATTTTCCTTGGCAAAACGCATGCGGTACTTTCCGCAGGAGGGTGCGTGCTATAGCCCCCCCGGAGTTCCCCCTCTGCCCATTCCTAACTTAATTTGTTTTCATTTGGTACAATAAACAAAAAAATTTTTTTAATTCTAAAACGTGGCGAGTAAGAGAATTTGGCGAGCTATGGAATTTTCTTATTAAAAATGGCATTTTTCCCAAAAAAGTGGCGAGTTATAGAATTGGCAAGCAATAGATGGTAAACGGGAAATTAAACCAATGGAAATTGTTAAAAAAATCTAGCTATTATGTACTGGCTCGCAGGATTGAAAGACAATTCCCGCGTAAAACAGCCAACGAGATCCTCTGAATAAGGAATATAAATTCCCTGGGATCTCTGGAGCGGTAGGTGGACAGGCGGCCAAGTTTCTTAAGATGAGCAAGCGTCTTGGCCCCAAAAACACAGGAAGTCTCGACGGCAGTTGCCCAAAAGCAAAATCCTCATATTTCGTTAGTTTCGCGAATTCGGCCTTCTCGGCCGACGAACGGGATTGACAAGCCGTGGCATTCAAGGCTCCCTTGGCGAAAGAGTCGGCACAGGTGACGTCCCAAGCGAGCTGAAAAACTGTATATCTTAATAATAAAATGGTATGGTGTGTGTCTGTCTGTCTGTCTGTCTGTGTGTCTGTCTGTGTGTCTGTCTGTCTGCTGTCTGTGTGTGCACACCAACTTCAATTGGCAATACGATGTCCTCGACTTACATGATGAGGTCCTTAAAACCTTCCCCCCAAAAAAATTAAAAAAAATTTTTCTGCGTTTTGGTCAAAATGAACAACTACGATGTCCTCGACTTACATGATGAGGTCCTTAAAACCTTCCCCCCCAAAAAAATTAAAAAAAAATTTCTGCATTTTGGTTAAAATGAACAACTACAATGTCCTCGACTTACATGATGAAGTCCTTAAAACCTTCCCCCCCAAAAAAATTAAAAAAAATTTTCTGCATTTTGGTTAAAATGAACAACTACAATGTCCTCGACTTACATGATGAAGTCCTTAAAACCTTCCCCCCCAAAAAAATTAAAAAAAAATTTTCTGCATTTTGGTTAAAATGAACAACTACAATGTCCTCCTTACATGATGAAGTCCTTAAAACCTTCCCCCCAAAAAAATTAAAAAAAATTTTCTGCATTTTGGTTAAAATGAACAACTACAATGTCCTCGACTTACATGATGAAGTCCTTAAAACCTTCCCCCCAAAAAAATTAAAAAAAAATTTTCTGCATTTTGGTTAAAATGAACAACTACAATGTCCTCAACTTACATGATGAAGTCCTTAAAACCTTCCCCCCCAAAAAAAATTAAAAAAAATTTTCTGCATTTTGGTTAAAATGAACAACTACAATGTCCTCGACTTACATGATGAAGTCCTTAAAACCTTTCCCCCAAAAAATCAAAAAATTATTTTCTGCATTTTGATTAAAATGAACAACGCGAATGTCCTCGACATTCATGATGAGGTCCATTAAAACCTTCAAGGCAAAAATCTCACGTATTAAGAATATCCTTGATGAAAACGACAGCGAGAATATTAACAATGATGAACTCCCCATTATTCGCGATAAAGAAATTGAATTCATCCTATGATTTTCTCTTTAAATTAATGCATATATCATTATCGACCATGAATCAAATTTAAAGCTATTATCATATTTGACTTGACAGATGTGCAATCACAGATTGCACGACTTTGAATAGAGTGTGCAATTAACAGATTTTGAAAAACCACTTTGATAGTTGAAACCACATTAGCACAATCATTAACACAATTTACCACCAATTGACGCACGACCTTGAATAGAGTGTGCAATTAACAGATTTTGAAAAACACTTTGATAGTTGAAACCACATAGCACAACCATTAACACAATTTACCACCAATTGACAGCGCAATCAGAGAATTTGCGTAAAAATTAACTATTTACTTGAGTTTTTCGTATGCCTCTTTTCCTAAACTTTTTTATTATTCAAAAATAATTTTTTAAATAGATAACCGAAGGAGGAAAAAACGAAGCTGAAGAAAACGGTCAGCTTAATAAGGTAATTAATTAAATTTTTTTTGTGTGTCGCTTTCTTGCCTGCCGCATTTCCGCCTGCCGTATCTCCCCCTGCCCCATTTCCGCCAGTAAAAAATAAAAAAGAAAAAAAAGGAAATTACAAAGGAAAAATGAAAAAATTAAATATAAAAAAAATAAACCACAAAAATGAAAAAAAAGTTGCAATGACAATAAACAAGGCCCAGGGACAGTCATTAAAGGTAGTTGGGTTATTTTTAGAGAGTGAGTGCTTTTCACATGGACAGCTGTATGTGGGATGCTCGAGGGTAGGCAGAGAGAAAATTTATTCATATATGCCAAGGAAGGACGGACGACAAACATCGTTTATCAACAGGCGATAGAATAGGGTTACATTAAACCAGGTAGTTTTATACATCTACATAAACTTATAGTTGTTTGATGAAACAGGCCCTCCGCAGGAGCTAGGTCGCGGTGAGCGAAGCGAGCTGCCGAGCTAGTGTATTAAAAATTAACTTCTCGTAGAATAATTTGTATATAAATATTGTATTTTATTGATTATAGAATACAGACTTTTGTTATATAATTAATTCCAATACAATTTTTGCTGGTACGATTATAAATTTTCGGTTTTACTTCATTTCGTAAAGCGATGGAAAGCCGAGACAACCACTGTCCCCACTCTAGTCTTTTACTCGTCTCAGTTCACTCTCCCTCAGTTCAGTTTTAGACATTTCACAAGCAACATGGCATCAAAACGAGCAAGTTATACTGCAGCCTTCAAAAAAGTCTTCAAAGTGACTTTTCTTATTTTCCTCATGGGGAAATTTAAGATCCGTACTATATTCGATTACTGCGTTTTTCCAGATTTTTTTGGCCCCAAAATTTACCTGTGTGTTATTTTCGATTTCACGTTAAAATCGAGAAAATAAGGTGATCTATTATTAAGCTGTTGCTGTCAAATAATTATTTATTAGTAGGGCAACCAAAAGTCATTAAAGTCATATCAAAAAAGAATTGTTAGTTTATTTCCATCATTTTAAATTATTATTATATTTACTTTCGATGTAGTTTTATAGGTCATTAATGTCATATTTTTTTCGTAAGGTCATATTTTGTTTCATAAGGTCATATTTTTTACATAAAGTTATAATATTCCGCTGTTCAAATTAAGGGATATCCATTTTCAAACTTTTTTGAACTTTGGATTTAAACTGCCTAGTATAAATTTTTAACGTTTGTGTGCTGTGGTGTGATTAACGGAAACCTCAGATGGTAAATAAAGAACGAAGCGAAGACGAAGTACGAGGAACAAAGCCACTGAGGACAACTCGGGCATGTCTCTTTTGTGGGCAGTCGAATATCAGGAAATTTGGAATTAACTGCACGCCATGTGAATCATTCGCCCATTTGGGCTGCATAAAAATGAGCAAAGCCTGCGCCGAGACGCTGTCAAGCTGGCAGTGCCCCCCTTGTATTGGAAACGAGGTCCCCAGGCGGGAAACAACAGCTCAGCCAAACTTTACATCACCACATACTGACCACATTCTCTTGAAGATCTCGAACCTCCGGAAAGCCAGAAAATCCCAGTAAAAATCCCAAAAGGAGCACGTATTGCCGCAGCAACGTGCCTTTCAGACCTCATTGACAACGCACTGTCCTCTGACAGCTGGGATCCTGGCTAAAACTTATATGCTTCGCACCTGTTGCACTCGGAACACCTACAACGGAATCTGATAACCAGAGTAAAGAAACAAACCCCGGCTAAACTTAACCGGGAAACTGAAAGGAAGAATATTGAATTTCGGCAGTCATAGCATACACGCAATACTTGAACAGCCACTTATTGCCAATGCGGTCAAAACCAGAGGTGCATTCACCAAAGATGCCCCCAACAAACTGAAGGAGCGAGTGAATCGGAAACTTCTGGAGGGCGATGTGCGGGCAGCCCTACGGGTTATCACGTCCGATGACACCGTGCTGTCTAGCACCCCCGAGGTCCTGAATACCTTAACTCAGAAGCACCCAAGTGCACCGAGTGATTATGTAAAGTTCTCGAATCCTGAAGGAACCCAAGAGATTATGATTACCGAATCAGAAGTGCGGCGCGGAATCGCTTCTTTTGCCGCCAGCAGCAGCGGAGGCTTGGATGGGTTACGCCCCGGCCATATCAAGGACCTAACGTCCACCTACACCTCGGAAGCAGGACGCTGTCTTGTTAAATCGATCACGGACCTAATAAGGAAAATGGTGAATGGCGACATCCCGGAGTATGCCAGAGAATTGCTCTTCTCCGCAAGGCTACTCGCGTTCAAAAAACCCAACGGAGGAATCCGCCCCATTGCGGTCGGAAACTATTTCAGAAGACTCGCAGCGAAGATTGCTTCGACCCTCGTGAGCCGCCCACTCGGTGCGGAGTTCTTCCCAGAACAAATGGGTGTTAGTATCCAGAACGGATGTGAGGCAGCGGTTCATGCAGCAAGGCGTTTCTTCACACAGAAGAATACTGCAAACGAATGCATTGGAATCAAATTGGACATAACCAATGCATTCAATTCTCTCAGAAGAGACTCCATTATGGAAACGTGTTGGAAGAGGGCTCCCATGCTTTTCCCTCTTGTTAAATTGTCATACGGAGAAGATACGTCTCTGGTTTTTGATGATGAAATCATTAAATCAAAAACTGGTGTCCAGCAGGGAGATCCGCTCGGACCCCTCTTATTTGCCCTGACAATTGATGATGTTGTGAGATCAATTGACGCACAACTAAATCTCTGGTATCTCGACGATGCCACAATTGGAGGATCATTCGAGGAAACATACAACTCTTTACGTCAAGCACTTCCCGCATTAAAACACTTGGGATTGGACATCAATATTAACAAATCAGAGTTAATAAATGTCTCATACTCAACACCGACTTTCTCTCTATCAAGGAGTTTTTCAACGAACTGCTTCCCGGGATCCCGACTGTGCCAGTTGATAACTATATTTCCTTGGATGTCCACTCAGTGAAGACGAACTCAGGAACCATCTACTTTCTAAAAATGAAGAATTATCTCGCCTCGCAAAAAGATTGTCATGCCTCGACTCTCACACATCCTTCTTCCTGATGAGAAACACATCGGACTACCCAAGCTTTTATACCTACTGCGAAGTTCACCCTGCCACGAACATTACGACAGTCTACTTTCGATAGACAAATCTCTCAAACAAACTGTTGAGTCACTAATCAACGTCCGCTTCGACGAACTCGGTTGGAAGCAATGTAAGCTTCCCTCTGGATTTGGGGGTGTCGGTCTAAGATCGGCGCTGGAGGTCGCGTACCCGGCATATCTTTCGTCTCTCTCAAGCTGCAACCATTTGACACGGCAAGTCCTTCGTCACACTATTGGACTTCGCTGGAATGAGTCATTTGATGAAGCTTGCCGGGATTGGAACGGGTCAGGACTCAAAATCCCCGAAGACACAACGAAACAAAGGAACTGGGATAACATTGTCTGCTCCAAAATTTCAGAAGGGCTTAAAAAAGAAGCAAATCAACATCGTCTTGCTTGCCTGGTGTCAGCCTCAAGTGGAGGGAGCGGAGCATGGCTTGGTGCAATCCCTTGCCCAAATCTCGGGACTTTTTTGGACGACGATTCTTTGAGGATTGGAATCGGACAAAGACTTGGACTAGACGTTTGCCAGGAGCACCGATGCCGCTGCGGGAAAACGGTCGATGCGAAGGGATTGCACCCGCCTATCCAGGAGATCCGCCGGAAGAGGACCACGTCACGCCGCTCTGAACGACGTGATCGTCAGAGCTCTGAAGGCTGCAGGCTTCCCAGCACAGCTTGAACCAGTGGGTCTCGATCGAGGTGATGGAAAGAGACCTGACGGGATGACTCTTTTCCCTTTCAACTCCGGACGATCTTTGGTCTGGGACGCAACTTGCGTCGATACTTACTCAAGCACGAATCTCCTTAAATCGGTTCAGACACCTGGAGCAGCTGCCTCAATCGCGGAAAACCTTAAAACCAAAAAATATTCCTTCCTCGGGGACCGCTACAGATTCACCCCTGTTGCGGCTGAGTCATCAGGAGCTTTGGCCCAGCGACTGCCGAGTTCTTGCGCGAACTCGGAAGAATGCTCGCCACAAAGAAAATGATCCTCGTGAAGGAGTATGGCTAAGACAAAGGATCGGAATAGCCATACTCCGAGGGAACTCGCTTTCCATACAGGCAGCGGGCTTCCTCAATTGATTTCTCAAATCAATCTCTTCTCTTTCGATATAATAACTTTTCTTACATTAATAACTTTAAAAAAACTGCCTAGTGAGACACATTCCAGAAATCTTGTTTCCACTATTTTTGTGAAACAGGTTGAAAAACTTAAAGAATATTTCAAAGGGAGTCAAATATTTTTAGTAATAGACGAAACCCAACATTCTTTAAAAAAATGTGAACATTATTGCTGGAAAGATTGACAACCCGACCAATATTTATTTAATTGACAAACTTATTGTTAATAAACGAAAAGAGTTAAAATGCGCAGCGAATCGACTGGCAATTCCCGCGCATGATGGCCAATGAGATCCTTTGAAAGAGTCTGATCGACTCGTTGGGATCTTTCGTGGCAACCACGAGCTTAGATCCAAGGCGACGGAGAAACGATAGCGTCTGCGGACCGATGACTCCAGAGGTTTCCACCGCGACTGCAGCGAATAGGTGATTCATGGCCAGGACCCGGTACTTCTTCTGTTTTGTTAGTTCCGCCTGCTTTGCAACTGAGCCCGGTTCCGCAGCGGAGGCAATTAGATTCTTGGCGGAGAAAGTGTCGGAGCAGGTGGCGTCCCAGATAAGCATTTCCCCTTTTCAAACGGGAAGATTGTCATGCCATCCGGGCGCTTACCGTCGCCTCTGTCGAGCCCGACTGGTTCGAGCTCATTAGGAAACCCCGCCGTCGTTAGGGCACGGCTCACGGTGTCGTTGATGGCGGCGTGTCGTGGGAAACGTCCGGCACTACGTGAGCAGGAGAGGGGATGATGGCCATAAGGGTCCACTCTTAAACCGCAGCGGCACTGGTGTGTTTTGCAAATGGGAAGTCCGAGGCGGAGAGAGACGGAAATCCTTACACAGTCGTTGTCCATTAAGGTGCCGATTGACGCCATAGGGATTGCTGTAAGCCATGCACCGGAGTATGGTTGCGAGGCGGCCAATAAGCACGCCAAGCGATGTTGATTGAGTTTCGGCTTGAGGCTGTTTATCTTGTGGTCGCAAAGGATCCGGTCCCATTGGCCTTGAGCGTGCGTATTCTCCGGGATTTCCAGAGACATCCCTTTCCAGCAACTTTTTGCGGCGACCGACTCTGTGTCCATAGATGATTCGGTTACGGATTGGAGAATCTCCTGGACCAGATCATTTGTCGCATTAACTGAAGATAAGTACGCCGGGATAGAAAGGTCGACAGATGATCGGATACCAATACCGCCATGGCTTATAGGAAGGATGGCCTGTTGCCAACCGATCTCATCGAGGGTAATATTGCAAATGGACTCCAAGCTGGATTTAAGCGAAAAATCAAATGATTCGAGAGCCCTCAGGTTAAAGAAACATGGGGCACTTCTGAGGATAAATAGAAGCTTTGGAATTGCAAAACAATTGCGTAGGAAAAACAGGCCGGAATGGGAATCGATTTTTGCTAGTTTGTTAGAAATTGCCACCAGCGAGGATGTTTTAGCATATAGGGATGATTCAACACCCAGATTAGATATAGGGGACCCTAAGATTTTCAAATTTTCAATCAAGGTCCTGCGGATATTTGGAAGGACATTCGAGAACGTATTAAATACAGAGGTAAAATCTTCTGGGGTAAAGCCAATATTGGCAATTTCGGATTTGAGGGATTGATGGATAGGCCAAGAGAATTAAGGGAGGGGATCAGATTTTCCAAATCTTTAAGGACAGAACCTACCGGACCTCCGATAGTAGCGTCGTCCAGGTACCATACATTGAAACGAGATGAGATGTTCCGAACAACAGGATCGATCGTCAGGGCAAAAAGCAACGGGCCAAGTGGGTCGCCCTGTTGAACACCGTTGCTGGAATGTAGGATTTGGTCATCGGCAATAAGAGGCTTGGCTTGGAGTAAGCCATAGATACCAAGCGGGCAATTGAGGGAGCACGGCGGTAGCAAGTTTCGAGAATACAGTCCCGACGAAGACTGTTGAAGGCATTTGTCAAGTCTAGCTTCACGAGTACAGAGGCGTTATCCGGCCTTTCGGACGAGGCGGAATAAACTTTCTTGCGGCATGGACAGCAGCTTCACAGCCGCCGCGGACACCGACGCCCAACTGAAACGGGCGTAGTTCCTGGCCCAAAGACTTGGTAACTTGTCTACAGGCTACTTTGGAAGCTAGACGGCGAAAAAATGTACCAACAGCAATAGGGCGGATCCCGCCTTCCTTCTTCCTCAATGCGGTGATGTTTGCAGAAAATAGGAGGTCCCGAGCGTACTCGGGGATTTGTGCCTGGATGATCATGTTTGTCAGAGCAGTTATGGAGAC
Organism: Octopus sinensis; assembly: GCF_006345805.1. Classification (NCBI taxonomy): domain Eukaryota; kingdom Metazoa; phylum Mollusca; class Cephalopoda; order Octopoda; family Octopodidae; genus Octopus; species Octopus sinensis. The sequence goes on along the minus strand of NW_021832440.1, from coordinate 21,633 downwards.
GAGGAGCCGAGCGCCGGCCTCGCAGGTGTGGCTTGAGAGTAGATCTTTCACATGCCCTGGGCGTAGTCCGTCGATGCCCCCGCAGCTGCCGGTTGCGAGGGAATTAATAGCATCTAGAACATCTTCTTTGGGGGCATAGGTTGCAGGGTAATCGGAGTTTAGAGTAGTAGAGCGAAGGTCCGCGGGGGGACTCGGATGTTTTGCATTAAGCTCAGCGAGGACACTTGGTGTAATGGAAAGAACTCTGTCATCAGATGATAAAACACGGACAGCGCTGACTGTATTTGTGTTGAATTTGTCAAACAATTGATAATTGCTTACGAAATTCACCAAGTTGAGAGAAAAAACTTTGTTTTGTTGTTAACTGATGCTGCACCGTATATGATGTTAGCCGCAACTAGCATACGTATATTTTATCCGAATATGATTCACCTTACTTGTTTCGCCCACTTACTAAAAGTGCGTTCCACTATCAAGACATCGATTTCTTAATATCATCGATGAAGATTTGACGCTTAAATGCAACACATTATTCAAAACATTTGAACAAAATCCGAAGGATTGTTTTCTCGTTATCGAATAATGGAAAAATTGTTTTGAATGCAAAGAAGGCGATAGATTCTGATTCACTGGAGCGGAACCTAGCAGACATATCATTTTACAACTGTCTAAGTGAAGGAATAAAGAAATGTGCAGATACTTTTTATACTGTTAAAGATGCTATTCAATGTATTAATTATATCGACTTTGCGGAAAATCCATGTGAAATTGCACAATATTTAAAAAAAGAACAAATTCAATGCCATGGAATAGCATTCAAGAAGCTAATTTGAGAGAATTCCTTCCTGAATTATTCGTGTATTTATGGAAATGTCCGGGAACCACATTATCTGTCGAAAGAAGTTTCTCGATGCTAAATAAACTTTTAGAAAAATGAAAAGTGAATCTTAAATCAAAGATTTGGCCTTTGCAGTTGATATTATGTCATATGGGCCACGCGATACCTATGGCCAGCCTTTTACATTAACCTTGAACTAAGATTAACTTTAATTAATTGGAGATTTTTCTTTGTTTCAACTGACTTTTATAACTGCGGCATATTTCCTATGTAATTCAAGTGCTGACCAGTCATTATATCGACATCGAGAGCCTCCGTCCGTCGAGACCTGCCTATAAAGGTCCTGCCTCTTTAACGAGGATGACATGATAAAAGTGTAACTGACAAAAACGGAGCTCACTGTTGGGACAAATGTGAGTACTCTCTCGCCCCTACTTATCTACCTTGTGACCGCTTGCAAAAGGTGAGAAGCTCATATCGTGCTTTCGGGGCAGCAATCCATATGAAAGCAATAGGATAAAAGTAAATTTAATTTTATTGAACAGAAAACTTATAAAAGTTTGCGACTTTTGCTTGTTCGGATTCTGGAAAGAATTTAAAATGGTCACGTCCATACACAAATCCTATGCAACGAATATGGGCATAGTGATTCCTTCGAAGCATAAAAGTACTTGCCGAAGTTTTTCGGACAAGTCGACCACAATAAAGGCATCTTCTGGGGTCTCCATCACCGAATGTATGGATTGTGACTCTCTTGTTGAGGAGGTTATTCGCCTTTAAATACTCTTTGAAACCAGGTGAAAACATATGCTGAATTTCCGGACTTGAACAAGTGAATTTGCATCGAGGAGACATCAACTTTTTACAAATTTTAATTAATTCTTCATAAGTATAACCTAGCAATGTAATTAATAAAAAATAACCTGTATCGTTTATATTAAAATCCATTTAACAAGAACGCCACAACAACAAAGGAAACAAAATTTATTTAGATGTATATTTTAATTAAAAAATAATAAATTGAAAAATAATTTTAACAAATTAAAAAAATATATATAGTTTGTTTATTGCATTTTTATATAATTTTAAAATTATATAGTGGACGAATGGGCAGGTCAACGCGCAGTTAACAACAGGCATCAGGATGTTTGTGTCAACCGGGATTTCCACAAATTCGTTGGTGGTAACAAATTGGACTAATATTAAAAGCCGATATTTGAACCAATTTACTGTCTTTTTAATAAAAACTATTTACAACTAAAATATTCTTATAATAATAGGATAATAGGATTCTTTATAATAATAGGATTATTATTTATCTTTCTGGGATGCACTATAAATAAATTCGAGGCAAAAAAATCTTTTGTTCCTTGAAGGAGAATTGTCTCCAATTTTTCTTTGATCTTGTTTCTCAAAACCATACTGAAATTTCAGACTGTGGAATCTTTGAAGTTTTAGTCATAACGCTAAACCGTGATTAAAGTGATATTTATGAATATTTTAGCGTGCTAAGTTAATAACAATGTTTCGAATGGTGGCTTAAAATTTTATAATTTTGTTTTAGAATCCAACAAGTTCTACAACAGTGTTAGCAATGCCTTATGTGGGAGGGGTAGTTCTCGGTTCAGATACCAGAGTTACCTATCTTCCGAATACGCCTCTAGAACATTGTAATGAATTTTTGTATTTACAAATCAGATGATGACAATTCTACCAAAATCTTTCAGATAACCAATAATGCAATTATTGGTTTTCTGGAAATATGAGCGTATTTAATGCAATGAAAGCCAAGATTCGTCGTTTTTATACGTATTTTCGAATTTATTTGTTTTTAGACTGTCATGTAATGTAGGCCCTGTGATTTTGATAGACTTTATCAAAAAATTCCTGTCACCATTCATACTTCCAGACGAATTATCGGTATATTTAAATTCTTGTAATATTTTTAGAGTGTAATTTTGGTATGTGTGTACAATGGAGGGATTTATACATTTGAAATAGATCCCTTCTTTATAATAGACAATACAAATTCCGTATCAACAATCGGGTCTGGAGGAGACACAGCATTCAATTGGATAATCGCACAGTATTTTTTTTAATTATGGCCAGTTATTCTGGAATATACACTACGGAAAGTGAGGCCATTGGAATAGCTCACGATGCGATAAAAGAAGCCGCAAAGACTGATCGACGAACAGGAGGATCTTCCCATAGTATATTTTGATAAATAATATTTTAGTTTACACAATATCTGCTAATGGGATAAGTTTAGTGGGGTTATCTCCACTTTTCTAACCTAGAGAGGGGCATATTATGTGACATGGGCAACCGGTTACATTTTAACTTGAAAAATTTTAATTTAACCTTGAACAAATCATATTTTAATCATTAAAAATTAACGTATTGTAACAAAAATAAGGTTATATTGAGTTACACGTCACGTTAAACGTCTTGTCTTACAGAATCGCCAATGGCCGGAATCGGCTGAATATGGCTTGTCACCGGTTGAGTGATTGCAGGCTGAGAACGATCGCGCAAAATCGATTTTGCCGTTAACGCCGTTGATACGCAATATCGATTGCGCCGTAAACGCCGTGCCGTTGCTACGCTAAAACAAAACCTCAAAAATATAGATTATCAAAAAATTAAATTAATATAATCACAAAAATCATCACTTTAGATTTTTTAGTTTAAAAAAGAAAGAAAATTTTAATTTTTTAGAATGGCTGACCTCATTTGAAAATCGAAATTTTCAGAACACGTTACATAATTTTTTGTTATGAAGTTCGTTTTATTGACTCGACAGAAAAAATCGGAAATTATAGCATTTCTTAAGGATGGTGAAATGCCAGATGAAGTGACTCAGAATCAGAATGAGTCAAATTTCAGGAGAACGGCATCATTATTCAGATTGTCGGACTCCAAAAATGACATTTTTTACTTCAAAACTTCGGGAATCTTACTACGTACCTTTGCTCTCGAGGAAGTAGAAGAAAAGAAACTTTTTATTGAAAATCTCATTTAAAAAATGGACATCCAGGTCGAGACAAGCTGCTTTTCTCCTTAAAGATACTGTTTATGGGTCTTGTCGGAATGAGGTTATGTCAGTCCTCAAATCATGCTGCCAATGTCAGGCGAGAAAGCTTATGAACACCAGACCTGTAATTAAGCCAATAAGAGCCTATAGCGTGAGAGAAAGGTATCACTATTCAGTCTAATGTTAGATATATTTTTGATCTAATCGATTTACGTCATTATGCTCATGAGAACGAAAATTACGCGTGGCTTTTGGTTGGCCTCGATTCATTCTCAAAGTTTTGTTGGACGTCACCGTTATTGTTTAAATCAGCTATGGAAGTGTCTAAAGCAATAAATAAAATAATATTAATGTTTGGAAAACCATTAATTCTTCATACGGACAATGGGAAGGAATTTGTCAACGAAAGGATCTCCCGATTGTGCGATGAGTACAAGATAAAGCACGTGAGAGGTCGTGCAAGGTGCCCTTGGGTGCAGGGGCAGGTGGAAAGACTAAACCAATCTCTGAAATATATGTTGTCCTCCACCTGTTTGTCTGAAAACCTCGATTATAAATGGATTTCGATTATAGACCGGATAACCAGTTCATATAACTCAACGGTGCATTCCACTACGTCGTTTGCACCGTTCAGAATTATGTTTGGAGAAAATGCCGATCAGTCTGCAAACATACACTATAGCGAAGAAGAACTTAATCTCCTATTCGCAGATTTGGATTCATCCAACATGGATGAAAAAGATGACGTAGAGAATTATATGGCTTGGAAATGGTTTACTGTCAGTAGTACAAGGACAAAGGCTGTCCAGTACTCGGATGCGGCGGAAGAAAAAATGCTAAAAAAAAACATGTGGAAGAATGACACCTCTGTTTTTAAAATTGGGGAAAAAGTTGTTAGAAGAATTAAAACTGACAAAAATAAAGGGACGCGGAAGCGGTATCTAAACGAGCACCATGATACAAGAATATACAATGTCAAAGGATTTTCACCCACTGGTATGGTGATACTGGAGTCCGAAGATGGCAGAGAAATACAAGAAGATAGCAGAGACCTGGCAAGTTTAGAAACTAATTAACACTTTTTTTCTTTATAATAAATTTTTCTTAATATCTTGGCTTTCTGATCTCTGATTTGTCAGTCATTTAGTTTCCCCCCCATTGCTTACAGAATGACAAATTAGGCTTCGCCATTCGCGAGGCTGGCCGGGTGTCTCGTGAGGCCTTTAATTAACTTAGCTATCTTTAATTTCTTTCTTGTTTAATGAACATTAAAAAATTAAACAAAAAAAAATTATAGATTAAGTGAAGATTTTTAGTAACAGAAAAGCATACTTTTTTGATTGGAAAATGTATCAAAACATTTCTTTGAAATGTATTCTGTTAAAAAGTATAACGATTCTTACTATATAATACTTAATTTAGTAATTATTTGTCATTCTTTAAGCAAGTCTATGAGATATATACATTTTGTTGTTTGAATTATTTAAGAGTAGCTCAAACAAAACGACGCGCTTGTTTTTTTGTCCAAAGGGCAGAAATTAGAGTTTATTAGGTTTAAAAACTTAATGACTTGTATTTAAATTTGTCGCTCGCTGCCGTTAACTACCGGTGTTACGGCACTTGAGGCAAAATCGATTTGCGCGATCGTTCTCAGCCTGTATCATTCACAACCGGTGACATGGCTTAACTAACTAACAAAAATAATATTTTTTCTAGTCTTGCAATTGGTACCGTCCAGACCTCTCCTTTAGTATATTTTATCTATTAAATAAAAATTCTTGACCTCGACTTGATTATTTGATAAAATTTTAATAGAAAATTAAAATGGAAATAACAAGGTCAAGAACAGAGCGGCCAAGCTCGACTGCGAGCACGACGGGGCAAGAGTTAGAGCCCAACCGAACGGATTGCTTGCGCGTTTCCGCGCACGATTGCGAGCGAAATCCTCTGCCTCAGCCAAGAGGACTCGCGAGCATCCATTTTCTTCCGAGCAATAAGGATACCCAGGTATTTCATGAAGCATGAGGTACAATATTTATATTCCTCTGCAGCGTCCTGTCCTCACGGTTGGACCTCTTCCATACAAAACCTCCAGTCTCTCGGCAAATGTCCTTATTTATGTTGACATAAACGCGAAGATTCCGATTTGAATTAAAAATCAATGCTTCAACTCAAAAGGATCTCTTCTACTTAATCAACTTGATAGTTTAGTAATCCTCAACAATTCCTTATCTCATATCTGAACCCCGTCAAGAAAAGGCAACGCAATGTCCTGTCTCGACATCTCACTGTTTACTCCAATTTTGGTCTCTGTCACCTTCTGAAAGTTTTTTATGACCTAATTACTGACCATAACCCAATCATAATGGAGAATGCTCTGAAATCTAACATTGACTCGTTGACCTACAACGCTGCTAACTACAAAATAACTTCTTGGGACGAATACCGTCCTACTCTAGAAAATTTCCTGATTGATTTTTACATCAACAGCTTTCACTCGACAATGCAGCGATAAATTGCTTTTATCATTTCGAATTCCAAAAAATTTATTTCTTAAAAGAAATTAAAAAATTCCCCATAAGTTACTGGTAAGGAGTAAACTCTTTCATAAAGACTCGCAACAAACTGAAACAGGTAAAAGGTCACTCTACCGAGTCCTCTATCGAACTGAACTTAAACAAACAAATTGGATTCCAAGTGGACTGAATTTATCGCCTCAATCAACTGGAGATCAAACAGCTCAAACATCTGGAAGACCCTCAAGGACATGAATGATTTGATGAATGAAAAGCCAAATCTTACAAATCTGCTATTTTCAATCAAACACCCCACTTAATCAAGTTTAGCAGAAAAATACGCTAATGAAATATGACGCTTCATTAAGTCACAAAACATCTAACAAAAATGATTGTTAGATTGTCAAATCTCGGAGAAGGCTTACCAATAGAATTAAAAATTTCGAAAATTCCCTTTCCAATGCTCCTGACAACATTTCAAACCACCATCTTAAAAGACTTGGCCCTAACGCTATCAACGCCATAGTCTCTACAACAATTCTGTGCAAAAACGAAATTCAGTTTCTTTGGAAAAATCAAGTATCATTCAATTGATCAAACCAAACTAATTGCCGGGCATACCCTGATGTGAGATCGGGTTTATGCAACAAGTGGTGAAGTTCTATAAATATGATCTGTTAGCAAATGAATTAGAGGCAATTCACTGGGAAAAGGTGAAAATAATTCATGTTGTGCTGACTTGAATGGATTGTCTTATGATTCTTCAAAAGTCACTTGAAGACCATTGGTCTGGATGCAAACATGCAATTTCTCGTACTTAAAAATGTTGGAAAGCATGCAAATTGAGATGAGATAGGGATTTTTGATTCTAGTTATGGAGCAAACAGTAGCAGAGTGCCTACCAAAAAATCCTTTGAATTGGAAATACGTGTGGACAAGGCCATCTCAGTACCGGCTGTGGAAGCTGGGCATAAGAGATGAGGGTTGTCTTAGGATATGTTGTCCTAATAAACATCTCGTCTTATTAGATAGCTCATGGTCATAGATAATTTAATTTATTAATAAAATAATTTACAATATTCTTAAATAAATTTTAATGTATTTGAAAAACTTGATTAGCTTCCAGATCAATGTTTTTAAAGTTCTCATAAACATAAAAAATAATGGATACTTGTTTTATTCGAAATTAGTTAAAAAATTAATGGATACTTTTTGGTGACTCTGTAAAAATCAGGGCACCCCAAAAATTAGTAGTTCACTGAATTCCTTGAAAAAATATTTTTTTATTAATTTAATATTTTTTCGTTTTTGGGATGCAGTTTGGAGTCCTATTGATTACATTTTTAGTTTTTTGTCAATTTTTATTAACTAATTATTTATCTAAAAGTTATTTCATTAATCGAAATAAAATTTTAATATTAAAATTTATTCGTTTTATTGTGATTTAAATTTAAGAATACTAATAAATTATTTAAACGAAATCATCATTCCAATTTATTGTAAATTGTAAATGCTAATTTTGTCACTGTTTCTATCTTTAATTGTGAGCTCGAACACCGGGAATCATAGTCGGTTCACGATTCTGAAATGGAATTTTGAGGAGATAGAAGGACCTTTCATTATCGGAATATGGATTTGTATCACCTGCATTGCTAGAATCGGTAAACATTATCGTTAATTCCTAATGCTTGTCTTTAATTTGACATCTGATTGTTTATTGCTAATTAGCACTGACCTTCGTTTATTGATATTATAGTATTCCATCTATTTCCCCGCATATCCAACGCTATTCCCGAAAGCTCTCTTTTATTGGTCCTCGGATTGCTAATTGGCCTTGTTTTCATGGATTTAAGAAAAAATGGATTCAGTATGGGGGAAATATTTAGTGCTAAAACTTTCTTCTTATTTCTCCTCCCATCGATTGCTTTCGACGCGGGCTTTTTTATGCCTGTCGATGCGTTTTTTTGCAACATCGGGACAATACTTATGTATGCAATTGCTGGGACTCTCTTCAACGCTTTTGCTATCGGTTTATTAGTAAATTTTTCATTGTAGGTGGATCGCTTTACGGAATGCACTGTTTGAATCTTTTTTCACGACCTCTTCCATTGCTCCACGCATTTCTGTTCGGTGCAATTATCTCCGCGGTTGACCCTGTCGCTGTTTTGGCCATCTTTGAAGAGGTCCATGTCAATGAAGATCTCTACATAATCATTTTTGGTGAGTCTCTGCTCAACGATGCCGTTTCAGTGGTTTAAATTTGACTAATACTTTGAAAGGTTCTCTACCACATTTTCAATGATTTTTCTCGTCTTGAAAGTGTCATAATTGTTGATGTTGTGAGCGGGATTGGATCCTTCTTTGTTACGAGCATTTTTGGAGTCATACTGGGAATAGCCTTTGGTCTATTTTCCGCATTTTTGACTAAATACACGAAGAATATTCTAATAGCCGAGCCTGTCATAGTCGTCGTATTGTCTTACTTGTGTTATCTGTTGGCTGATTCTATTCGTCTTTCGGGAATTTTGGCGTATTGCATCTTCTTGTGATTACTTAGAATTGTCGCTTCTGCCATGACTATGAAAATATATGTTAAAGAAAACATCGCTGAAACTTCACTAACGACCGTTAAGTACTTCAGCAAAGTTCTTAGTAATTTGTCTGAAGCAGTCATTTTCGTATTTTTGGGAATTTCGACAACACATGGAAGTTTGGATTGGGATTTTGTGTTTATCGTATTTGTTATTCTCTTCTGCATAATCTACCGCTGCTTGGGGGTCGTGATATTGACATCCATTTTGAACCGATTCAGAACATTCAAAATTAGAAAAAACGAGCAGTTTATAATGGCCTACGGCGGACTTAGAGGGGCGGTAGCTTTCAGTCTCGTGTCTTTACTGGACGAAAAAGTTGTTATGAGTAAACAATCAATGCTCAGCGCTACACTCTGTGTAATTTATTTCACTGTTTTTTTGCAAGTTTGCGCATTTTTAATTAAAGTTAAGGGGGTTACTATAAAGCCATTGGTAGAATGTCTTCATGTAGTACGAAGAAGTGAACAAAAAAAGTCAATGTTCCAAGAACTCAACACGCGAGTTAGAATTTATTTGGAATTTAGTAGGTGGTGGATCACGTCATGTCCGCAGTTGAAGGAATCATCGGGGAGAAAGGAAACAATTACTTTAAAGACAAGTTAAGTAAGTATAAAGCAAATATAGACTTCAATTCCTAAACTACTACTACATTGCCCCATTCTTCCAGAGAGAAGCACCCCTTACGCGAGAGAAATATCTTTTCAAAATAAACTCAAAAATGAATTTGACAGATGCCGTCACATATTTGGCCGATCAGAGAATTCAATCTTTTCAAAGCAAAGTTAAAATTAAGTCAAGATTTTCATCAAAATCAAACAAAAAGTCAGCATCTGTCATATAAGTAATAGTTTTGAAGAAATTGAAAAAGATGTAGCCTTCGGAGGAGAAAATAATGAAAAATACACCACCATTCTAAGGGACAAGATGATCAAGAAAGTTAATTCATGAATTATAACTGTTTAAGCGTTGCAACAGGAATTATAGCATTGATGTTATCCAAAGATTACGAAACGTTCGACCCAAGCTAAATCCATTTACAACAGATATTTTGGAGTACATGAGCACAATCAGCGAAGAATCAAGAAAGACTTGACATTGCTATCTTACATTAATTTATCATTTGTTTCGCTTCTTTTTTAAATAGCTTAAATCATTTTCACAATCCTTTCCACTGCTCCACGCGTTCCTATTCGCCCAATCATTTCCGCGGTTCACCTTGTCGTCGTTCTAAATTAACTTCAGCCAAAACTACTAAAAAGTAATTTTAATTCTACGACAAAGCAAAATTTTCGAATTTTACAAATAAACTTTTTTGTAATTATTTCAAATTGTTACACAAATTACAAAAAAATTTCAGGAGTTATTATTATTCGTAATCTGAGTCACGGGTTGGATAAAAAATTTTTAAAAATCAAATGAAAATACCTGATAACTAATTAAAAATAACCTGATAATAAAATTAAGTCGATTATTATATTTTTCACCAACAAACATGAATTTTACCAAAACTCGGGAAAACACACAACCAATTTTTTCCAATCACTAACGTATTTTATTACATTCCACACTCTTTTGAGGTTTTCTTTTAAAAACAGGATTTTATTCATGACCAATCATAAAAATCGATTTTATGTTTTCTTTTAATTAAAAATCGCGAAAAAAATATTCTTTAATTTTTTCGTATTTTCTCTACTAATTTCTTTTTGACAAGTTTTACAACTGCGAAATTTGAAAATGAGTTCAGTCTAAATTAATAATTTAACGATTATCATACATTTTTTTCTTTGAGAAAAAGCGTAATCTTTGGTTTTTGTATTTTATGCATATTATCTCTTCATCTTTAAAAATTAACTGATCTGATATTTTGTGTCTTTTAAATTATTAATTATTTATTCTATTCTGAGAAAAATTGGCTCTCTCATTGAGGTAAAAATCTAAATAATAATGATTTCTCAAAATGTTTTTTTTCGGGAAACCATGTCATGATATATCGATTTGATTATTGAAAAATACTCTTTTATTGTGTTAAAGTGTGGAAAAATATTTGATCGATATTTTTTCTGACCATTTCCTTTGGAATAAACGTGTGTTGTTTTCTTTCCATTTCAAAAGCAAGAAGATCAATTACAGTGAATTCTCGCAAATTGGCAATTTTGATACATGAAAATTTTATGGCCAATTTGAAAAAAAATAAATACTTAGAAAAATTAAAATAAATACGTTTAAATATAATCAAAATAAAATTTTCGAATCCCGTAAAATAGAGTCTTTGTTAAGCAGGAGATTATAATCGTTTTTCTCGAGACCGTCTTGCGGAATAAATGTGAGAATCTGTCAGCCAAAATCTGACACAAAATACTATCATTGTCCTTGTAGTTTATAATTTGCGTTGTTTCATAATTAAAAAAATAAATTAAAAAATTGTGGCCAATTTGAAAAAGGAAATTAATTTGTTTCAAAGTAGATTTGTAAATTTTACATTAATTTATTTCAAATCAAAAGAGAAATAGTCATTGGCAGATAGCCAGAGTATTGCCTCTGACTATGGCTATAGATATTCTTTCGATTAAATACCGGTGCTCACACGGGTCGCCGGTAACCCTTTCGATTAATGAGGCAATACGCTGGAGTAGGGTCCGAGTAGAAGGCCCCTGTATTCCTGACGTCTCAACAGCCAGGGGGACAAACACTCTCCCATTCCCAATTCCAGCGTATTTCTAAGCTTTTCTTTTCTCAGCCCGTTCAGACGGGGCTCCAGAATTCTCGATGTATAATTTGATATTCTGATTAGAAAAGGTGTTAACACACGTGACGTCCCAAACCAGACACTTTCCCCTCTGGAATGGAAATGTGGTCATCCCATCGGGTCTTCTGCCGTCCTCTACAAAAATCCCTGCAGGTTCCAATTGTGTGTAGAATCCCGCAGTTCGAAGAGATCGACAGATGATCTGGTTCAGTTCGGAATGCCGTGAGGAACGTCCAATTCCGTTTCGACAAACTCGTCAGTCCACACGCCGCACCGGCATTGGTGTTTTTCATAAACGCGTAGACCGAGGCGCAGACAAACTCCAATTCTTACGACTTCATCGTTAAGAAGGCAGCCAGTTGTATTACAAGGGTAACAGTTTAGCCACGCGCCGCTTAGGGGCTGGCTGCCCGCTTGTAAACAAGCCAACCTTCTCTGGTCCATGGTTTCCTTTAGGCATGAAAACGTATTGGCGTGGACTTTCGACGTCCACTCCGATTGGCAGGTCACATCAGATGGCAATGGCAATCCCAGCTTTTCCCATACGGCGACGCAATCATCCACAGCAAAAGATTTCCTCTGTTCGTTTATTTGAGAAAGAACAGTATCTTAGAATTTTAAATTAAATATCTTATTTGTAAATTAAATATCTTAGAATTTTTAAAATGTCAACAAAATTCCTCAAACAAGAATGGTAAAAAATAGATTGTATTTCAACATAACTATTAATATATGAGGCTATATCAGCCTTAAAAGTCAATTCTCGAAAATTTTAACCAATCGAAATAACAATTTGAATAGATGTCAATAAATCTCGACCCAAAAATTTCCATATGGCGCAAATATCATATAAATAGGTCTAATAATACATTTATTACACATGTGGTTTATCTTCTCAATTATTAGTTTCGTGTCATCAGGAAGTAATTTCATTGATCTAATCACTATCATTAAGACTGTTTTAATAAAAAATGTTACACATTTGTATCAACTGCAATGAACTATCAAAACGCTATGAAGTATTGCAAAAAAAAGAATGGAACATTGGCTATCGTTGACAATAAACTTATTAATCAATATATATTGGGTATACTTTATTTGTATACTCAGAAAACTTCGTTACAACAAAAAAACTCAATTTTTTAATAGGAGTTAATGACATTGTGACAGAAGGAGACTACAGAGATTCCTATGGAAATAGGCAGGTACTAAAAATGTTTAATTTATAAGACGTTTTTTAACTGGAGGACAGGTGAACCAAATAATTGGAATAACGAAGATTGTATTGTATCGGTTCAGCCAAATGGATTATGGAGTGATATAAAGTGTGAATATAAATTTGAATTTTTGTGTGAAGCTTTAGGTTTATATATATTTTATTAGCAAGATCCTGTTCAAAATAACCAAAACAACACTTCGAATGAAACTCCCAAAAATCTGAATAGCATTAAAATAAATTCTATGATTTATTTAGACAATAAAAATTTGAATGAGAATAAAATGAATCCAAACTAGATGGATCTCTAATTATAGTAACTAACTATCAATGCTTAATCTAATTGTCTCTAATCACAAATTGAAATTAATAATTCAATTTACACTTCTTTTAGGAAATTAAAATCCAGTGAAATCTTACAAATAATTTTTGTTTCAATCATCTGCTAATTTATTATTAATTTACCTAGAAAAGATTACAGAATCCTCAAAGAACGTCTCCTGTCTGATAAAAACGTGTTTCATGTTTTCATTAGATGAGTAGGAGCGTTTATTCGTGTACCATATGGCCATCCAATAGTAATTTTACGTCAATAAAATCCTCAGACATACGATTATCAATTTGTACATGTTATGTCTAACTAATTGTTTTAACTAGGTTGAGATATTATAGCAGTCAGAAAAATAAGGCCTACTGTCACGTTCTCTTTTCCTGAAAGGCTCTTCTGAAAATTAAAGGAATCAACTGATTATTCCCTAACTCTACCAATTATGAATCAAAAGAAATGGACCTTCCGTAGTGATTTTTAGTCTTTTTCTGCACACTTTCAAAAAACATATTTTTATACTCTTTTTATTCACGAACCATTCGTCCGGGGACAACTGCAGTATGCACTACTTAAACATTCTCGTCGTCAGACTTCTAATAAACCACAAAAAACCAGTAAATCTCCGAGAACTTATCAGATGACTTGGAAATATTTATATAAGTGGTCCTTAACAACAAGGTGTTTACAAGTGTTATGAGTAGAACCTCGTACGAGATTTTATTCAGAAACATCATTTACTTCGCCCTATTTACTATTTTCAAGATCTGAATGCTTGTTTTGTATTTTTAACAGTTATTCTTCTATCGAAGCTAACCAATATCGAATTTTTACTCATATAATTTAAAGAATCCGTATTATTTTTGTTATTCACATTGTCATCAAAAATTTTATCTACCACGTCATCTGCTACTCAATACATATCGCTATTTTTATGTAGTTTTTATTCACTAAACATGAAAAGGGGAGGATTGAGTTGTCACTTGATATAAATAGAAATTTGTGTACAAAAAAAAGCTGATTAAATAATTTTTGAATGTTCTTAATTATTCAAGTAATAGGGAAATGAATTTCAAACAAGTTCCATTTCCTTATAATTAATTCATTTCCTTAAAGTTAGAATTTCTTTTCATATTCTAAAATAGGGACCGAGTACTTTTAAGCGCAATAATGTTTATTTTTTAATAAAGTAACTAATTATATATAGAAATGGCTCAATATACCCCTTCAAATGTGCAAAAATGATCATGCTGGAGAAATTTCAAAATTTATAAAATAGATCAATGATTATCATTTGAATAAATTAATGCAATTTCCAATTATGGCTCTCGAATATCCGAATATAAATACCTGTTTGACGTTAAACTCGAAAACTGTTGAGAAATGGACGAAGAAACAAACGCATTGGTTGTTGACAACGGCTCTGGTATGTGTAAAGCTGGTTTTGCTGGGGATGATGCACCCCGTGCAGTCTTTCCTTCTCTTGTTGGAAGACCTAAACATCAGGTAAATTATAAAATATTGATATTTCCATCTAGGGAGTTATGGTTGGAATGGGACAGAAGGACAGCTATGTTGGAGATGAGGCACAGACGAAAAGAGGGATTCTTACTCTCAAATATCCCATTGAGCACGGAATCGTGACCAACTGGGATGACATGGAGAAGATCTGGCATCATACTTTCTACAACGAGCTGAGAGTAGCCCCAGAAGAGCACCCAGTTTTACTCACTGAGGCTCCTCTTAATCCAAAAGTGAGTAATTGTCTCGATGAGCACAAAATAGGCCAATCGTGAAAAAATGACCCAAATTATGTTTGAAACCTTCAACTGTCCTGCAATGTACGTGGCCATTCAAGCGGTTCTGTCACTGTACGCCTCTGGAAGAACTACTGGGATTGTGTTGGACTCTGGAGACGGTGTGACTCACACTGTACCAATCTATGAGGGCTACGCTTTGCCGCATGCAATCCAGAGAATTGACTTGGCTGGCCGAGACATTACCATCTACCTATCCACAGTAAGAATGAAGTTTTTCAATTTTAGATCCTTACCGAAAGAGGACAATCCTATACAACCTCTGCTGAGCTGGAAATTGTCCGTGATATGAAGGAAAAGCTCACATACATTGCTCTTGATTTCCCAAAGGAAATGCAAGAGTTCCAAGGCTCTTCGGCAGGAGAAAAATCATACGAACTCCCTGATGGACAGGTTGTGATGGTTGGGAATGAGCGCTTCCGTGCTCCCGAGGCTTTGTTCCAGCCATCTCTGATCGGAATGGAAGGACAGGGAGTCGTAGATGCACTCCATTCAACCATAATGAAGTGCGACATTGACGTTCGAAAAGATTTCTACGGTAATGTTGTACTCTCCGGTGGAAGTACTATGTACCCAGGAATTGATAGTAGAATTACCAAAGACCTTACCGCATTGGCTCCACCCACAATAAAAATTAAAGTAGTTGCCCCACCCGAAAGAAAATACTCTGTTTGGATTGGCGGATCTATTTTGGCCTCTCTCTCGACATTCCAGCAAATGTGGATTTCCAAAGATGAATATGACGAGTCTGGTCCTTCCATCGTCCATAGAAAATGCTTCTAACCTCTCGTTCCTTACTTATTAATACTAAAATTCTTAAATTCACTTTCTCGGATATTAATAAAGATTTTTGATTTTTATTCTTTGATATTAGATATTAGTTCTTTTATTTTTGCCAAAATTTCTTCAACCACTTGAGAAATACAATCAAATTACAATCACCAATATCAACCACAATTACATCTGGTACTGCCTTTTTTTACTTTTCTTACAAAATATTCAATTCGTTCTGATAAAGGAAACGCGTAGATTTTATCTTGAGGTTCCGATCACTACAATTAGGATCAAACGACTCAGCTGTGTTGGTGATTAACCTTCTTTAATTCAAGAGGATGCGTCAGAATATTTAGGAATTCTGTGAAAAATGAATTTAGCATGTTGAATACATAATTAACTAATTAGATCGACTTTTACCAAGTAGTTTAAATAAAGTAATCAAACAATTTAATGCCCACTTATTATTTATAACAAAATCACCTCAATTTAGCATGCCCTGTAATTAAATACTATTACCTCAAGCTATTTTTTACCATCTCATCATTTGGCACTTTCTTTTTTGATAGAAGTAAATAAGATTTTAAAACAAGTTATGTGTTTAAGGAAAAAGGTCTTTTCATCAGACTTAACATAGCCTTTTCGCATTGTTGACCATTTTAAAAACCTTGAATTATCTATCATTCACGAGAGCCTTTATTCTCTGTTTGATCAGAGAGCCGATTGTCTCAGCCGAGTTTGCCTTCAAGTCGTCAAGCGAAGTATTCACTCTACGCTTGAAAGCTAATTTCATTGCATATCTTCTTGTTTTGTCGAAAATCTTTTCCTTTGGAAAAAATCCAACTTTCGTATTCGTATAAAAGTCATGGTTCGATCACACTCTTACGGGAGGTCACACTCTTATGTAGATATAAACCAGCTTGGTAGCTCGCTCCGCTTACAGCGACATAGCTCCTGCGGAAGGTCTATTTCATCAAGTAACCCTGTTCTAACGCCTGTTGATAAACGATGTTTGTCGTCCGTCATTCTTTGGCATATATGAATAAATTTTCTCTTCTGCCACATACAGCTGTTCATGTGAAAAGCACTTGTTCTCTAAAAACAAGTCGACTACCTTTAATGACTGGCCCTTCCTTTTCTTGTTTTTTAATTTTTTCGTTTTAATCTGTTTTTGTTATTTTATTTTTTTTAGTTTTAACTACAGTCAACCCTCTTATACTGATTTTCCATTTGGTAGTTGGTAGTTAGTTTCTTGATAAACGTTACCATACAACACGGGAGGCCAGAGTTTTGCAGATTCTAGATTAAGAATTCGTAATCGACTGAGTCAAATGCTTTCCTCACATCAATCCACATACAAGATATCTTATTCTCATTTTGCTGGTTGATACACTGATTTACGATTGACTGTTCCTTCGCTCCCTGACACATTCTTCGTGTTCCAAGTTGATTGTCGCTAACAACACCATATGCTTAGATATACTCCGATAATTTATTGTTCACACACTTTGTCATCAGTTATACAGGTTGGGCATACACGTTATTGGTCTCAGATCCTTGGGCGAATCACATACAGTGAATACTCCCAAATTCGCCATTTTTGGTTCCGTCATTTTTTGGGGGGAATTTGAGAAATAGCAAATTTCAGAATATAATCAATAATTTTTGAACGTGAGTAGAACTGTTTAATAATTCGAAAATAGCCAAAATTGACGTAATTGAAAAAAATAATTTTATTTTAACAAAGAATTATGCTTTTTTATCAAACTAATATTGCAGTCCCGTTTGTTGTCTCTTTATATTTTGATTTTTTTCCTCGAATCTTCGAATTGAAGTAATTAGACGCACATCTTCGTTTTCGACGATTTCGATTATTGACTTCGGAATTTCTCTTAATTTTACACCAATCTCATTTCTAGTGAGATGAACTATTGTTTGTTCATTTGACGGAAAATGTTTATCCGCAGATTGTTCTTCAGGATTTTTATTATTGAAATTACTTTCTTTGGTAATTTCATTTTCTTCTAAATAATTTATAGAAATAAATTCTTCAATTTGAATAGGATCATAAATATCTGTTTTAATTATTAATTCATCAATTGAATTTTTATCTGTAGATTGTTCATCAAAATCTATTTTTTTCAGTTTTTTGAAGGAATTTTCAATATTTTTCGAGCATACGTCTTCCCAAGCCATTTTTATAAAAAACAGTGTCATTAAGATTTAAATGTTTATTTCATCAATTAAATTTGTTTCTGAAGATTCTCGCACCATGCTTTTAAAAAATATATTTTTTTATTTTTTATTTAACAATTTTAAAAAATTGTGGCGAATTTCAGAATAGCGAATTTGGGGGTATTCACTGTACATCCATTTTTAGTATGAGATACGTAATTCCGGTGTAAACCCAACCTTCTGGCGTATATTCATCTTTTATTATTTTCCGTATCTCCTCACATAGAGGTCCATGGACAGCAGTGAAGCCCTTGATAAAAAAAGTTGTAAATTCCATCACAGCCGCTTGCTTTCCAATTTGGGACAGCTTTTATAATATCAATAATTCCTTCGTTGTGGAACTCGAAACTAGCGACTCTTTTCGTAACCGGAAAAATACTTTTGTGATAAATTAGAAAGTGATGTGTACAGTTATAACATATCTATTCATTCATTTTCTAAAGAAAGTTCTTTTGTAAGATATTGAGGAATAAAGGGAATAAATTTAATAATCAGTGGTTATACATTTAGTGCTTGAAGAACTTGGTAGTTTTGCGAAGCTCCTGGGTTCAAATCTCACTGTTAACATTTCGGCCGAAGGTTCCATGCATTTACATGCACCCCGGTTTGACGAGTGACTCCGTCATCAGTGATTCTACTGCGGAACCGGATGTCTACTTCAGCCACACCCGAAAAGAAAAATAGATGGAGCAGAGACACATGTTTTCGTTTGGATTAGTTAATTTCTTAATAACATGTTCTCTTTTTGTCTTGATCTTATGTGGCTGGCCCAAGCGAGATGTTAACATTTTGTTCTCATCTTGCGGCAGGGCTTGTTGTTATACATTTATCACATTATGTCTTGATAATTTAAGTGATGAATATATGACCTCGGAACAAACGGAGGATTTGGTTAATTGTTTGACATCAGAATCTATTGAAAATTAGCGTAATTCGATTTAACATCTATATAATTCCCGGCTAAATAATTTTTTCGGATAAAATGAAATTAGTTGAAGTTAATTTTAGTTTCATAATCATTCTCAAGAAACCATAATTTAAACGCATTCGCATCTTCACTAGCTTCATATAGTGTCGGAACGTGAATTTTTTCATCTTCCTCTTCAACTTTTTATTGCTGTTTGAGTTTTCTCGAAAAGTTCTGTATAAAGTTTTCGTCGTTAATTTGATCATTTTCTTGAATCTAAAAATTGTCATTATCTACTTCTGTCAGGTTCTGTATTAACGTTTTTCAAATGCTTTCTTAAAACAATTTTAATTTTCAATTCCAACACTATTAACCAAGATTTATGAAAATCTAACAATTCAATCGAGTAAATTTCTTCAACTTTTCGGTAACTTTTTCGTGATCAACATTGCCATCATTAGTGTAAAATTCAATCAAGTGTGGACATAGAAGTTTTCTATACTTGTCTTTAAATGATTTTATTGTTCTCTGATCAAAGGCTGTAACTTCAATTTATATTTTGAAGGAAAAAAAGAGTTTGATATTACTAAACTTTAAATCATGTGAGTTTATAATAGCATTATGAAGTAAAATGAATAAGACTGCTACTTGCAAATTATTAATTAAATTTGTTTTCCTTTAAAGCAGTGTGGATTTTCGGCTTTTCCAATAAAAAATGGGTCAAGTTTTTGTTCCCATCATTGAAAAACAATCCAGTTTTGTTCAATACAGTTTTGCCCGAACTAAAAATATTTTTTGAACAATATTATTACAATTTTCTATTGAGGTTTACTGTAAAGTTTTCGATCACAAAGGTTTGAACAGAAGGAGGTTGTCTCAGAGCAGACATGAGAAGCAATACAATATCGTAGATGCTAGCTAAGATAGTTTGCTGAGAAAGTAGTCGAGAGCCTAAGTGTCAGTTCAACGGCAGTTTCCGCGGAGCACGGTGACCTGAGTCCCTGAAAGAGCCAGCTCGTCTCCCTCGGTCGTTTTTTTAAAGGAGATTCTCCTACCAATGTCAATGAGGAGTTAAGTTGCGGCTTTTCCGACGATTTTTAAGATTTTGTAGGCAAGGGAGCAAACTCAAAAGAGTCCAGAATACATAGGTTTTTTGTCTTTTTTAACTCTTTGGTCTGAGCACTGGGGGATTCCGGGTTGGTGCAAGTCTTGGGTATCATCGTCGCCGAAAAAGAGTTAACGCAGGTGGCGTCCCAAACCAGGGATTTACCTTCTCTGAAAGAAAAGGTCGTCATCCCGTCGACACGCTTACCGTCGGTGTGAAGGCGTAATGCGCTTTTCTCCTCTGCGTCTGTGTGTGGAATGCTCATCATTCTGAAGTAAAACTTGTATTTGAAAATTTATCTGTATTTTGCTAATTTAAATTTAGTTAGGTGTGCACACACAGACAGACCCATACCATTTTATTCTTAAGAAAATAAGCGTATCGGTATTCAAGTCAAGGTGCATTAAGTGATTGTTTCTCGGTACTTAAAAAAACTGATTCGAGCTAAACTATATAAAGATTGCCTAACCGCGATTTGCTCGGACGTCTGCAAGACGTTTGATAGTGTCTGGCACCATGGGTTGATGGAGAGAGTGGCGAAAGCAAGTATTGGACCCTATCAAAAGCTGTGAATCTCAAAAAAGGTGTCCCATAGGGATCAGTTCTCAGCCTTTTGTTCTTCAATTTATAAGTGGCAGATGTCCCAAAACTCTTATTTTCGACGAGTAGACTAATTATCCACGCCGAATACATCTTGGTTATGAATATTTCGATGTGGGAACCCTGACACAGAAGGAGGTTGTTTCAGAGCAGACTTAAATCTTATCTGGAGGAAGTAGAAATGTAATTCAGGGATAAAGGTTTGAATCTTACACGAGAAAAAGGACTATTTTTGGATTTCGATTGGCCGAAACAAAAACCGACGTTCGAAGATTATGGGAACCTAATTATATCATAGAACCTATACTATTTTTGAGTAAAAGTAGACAACACTGGGTCCTACAAACCACATTTGAATGTAAAGCGTAAACAATGTGCAAGGATCCTAAAAACTGAGGCGTTTCGTCTTAACACGAAAACGTTTCTTCATTTTTACCGAATCTCGTTCAGTCTCTACTAATATATAGATCGAAGGGCTGATTCAAACGGACGAGAAGGATCGTATAATTGCCAAACCCGAAATTGCACTAATTTTTACGCAACATGATTTAGTTAGATTTTTTTTCAAAAATTAATAAAAATTTGAAACGAACAAATTAACACGTTTTAATGGTAATGAGAAATTCAACAACAACAAGAAGCCCTGCCGCAAGATGAGAACGAAATGTTAACATCTCGCTTGAGCCAGCTACATAAGATCAAAACAGAGAGAGAACATGTTATTAGGAAACTGACTAATCCAAAGGAAGACAATCCAAACGAAGACATGTGTCTCTGCTCCATCTATTTTTCTTTTCAAATGAGAAATTCAAACAATCAGTAAGGAAACTCAACATCAGAGTCCGCTAATATCAGATAATGATAAATGTTTTTTAGACTTACTTTTTTTCATTATTTTTGAAACGTTTTTTGCAGGCCGTTCG